>NC_029780.3:52275485-52281474 GCF_000817695.3 Arachis duranensis | reverse complement strand
AGGAGTTTGAAACTCGTCACAGTCATTCAATACCGGAATCCTACTCGGAATACCACAGACAAGGTTAGACTTTCCAGATTCCCGGAATCCTACTCGGAATACCATAGACAAGGTTAGACTTTCTGGATTCCCATGAATGCCGCCATCTATCTAGCTTATATCACGAAGATTCTGTTGGGGAATCTAAGAGATATGCGCCTGGCCTAAGGTAGAACGGAAGTGGTTGTCAGTCACGCGCGTTCATGAGTGAGAATGATGATGAGTGTCACGGATCATCACATTCATCAAGTTGAAGTGCAACGAATATCTTAGAATAGGAATAAAAGAGAATTGAATAGAAAATAATAGTAATTGTATTGAAACTTGAGGTACAGCAGAGCTCTACACCCTTAATCTATGGTGTGCAGAAACTCCACCGTTGAAAATACATAAGAAAAAGGTTCAGGCATGGCCGAATGGCCAGCCCTCTCCATGATCAAGTGACCGAATGATCCAGGACTTAAAGTGGTCAAAAGATGTCTAATACAATAGATAAATGTCCTATATATACTAGACTAGCTACTAGGGTTTACATGAGTAAGTAATTGATGCATAAATTCACTTCCGGGGCCCACTTGGTATATGCTTGGGCTGAGCTTGATCTATCCACGAGCTGAGGCTTTTATTGGAGTTGAACGCCGAGTTATAGCGTGTTTCTGGCGTTCAACTCCGGGTCGTGACGTGTTTCTGGCGTTTAACTCCAGACAACAGCATGTACTTGGCGTTGAGCGCCACTTTACGTCGTTAATTCCCGAATAAAGTATAGACTATTATATATTGCTGGAAAGCTCTAGATGTCTACTTTCCAACGCCGTTGAGAGCGCGCCATTTAGAGTTCTGTAGCTCCAGAAAATCTATTTTGAGTGCAGGGAGGTCAGATTCCAACAACATCAGCAGTCCTTTTGTCAGCCTTTTTCAGAGTTTTGCTCAAGTCCCTCAATTTCAGCCAGAAATTACCTGAAATCACAGAAAAATATACAAACTCATAGTAAAGTCCAGAAATGTGAATTTAACATAAAAACTAATGAAAACATCCCTAAAAGTAGCTTGATCATACTAAAAACAACCTAGAAACAATGCCAAAAAGCGTATAAATTATCCGCTCATCACTAACTCTCAAGTGTCTAGGGTCAATTCTCTCAATTCTCTACTAATCTTGCTTTCTATGGCTTGCTTTTTATCTAACAATCAACAAAATTTAATGCACCAATACACAAATCAAGAGGTCTTTTAAGGGTTGTAATGGGGTTAGGGTCAAGGTAGGATTGTATTTGGCCAAGTGGACTAAAATCTGAATCCTTAATTAACATAAACTTTCCACCTAACTTAGGACAATCCATGTAATATAAAATCAATAACTACCCATTAACTGCGTTTTCCACATATTCATGCATCCTAAAATTGAGTTCAGTACATATGCATTGATACCAACACTTACTTTGGGGCATTTTGTCCCTTTTTATTATTTGCCTTTTTTTTCACTCTTTTTTTTCTTTTATTTTTTCTCAATGCATATGATTAAAGTATTGAATGCAATAATATGTGCTCAACTATTATTTTGCACATTTTCACTAAAATATACAACATCCAATTACTCAAACCAAATATTTTCAAACCCAACTTCTCCACACTTAAATCATGAGCACTTTTATTAGTCTAAGCTAACCAAGGATTCAAATTAAGGACATTATTGTTTTCCGCTTATAGTTAGTAATGAGATAAAGTAAAGAATAAATGGGTAAAATTGGCTCAAATTGGTTTGCAAAGGATAATGGAAGGGTAAGGCCATATGGGTATGTAAGCTTAGTAAAACAAGGCCTCAATCATATAAGTGCATGCATACATCAAACAGTGGAAATATAGACTTAAGCAAGACAAAGATTACAATTTTAGAGAGAATAACACACAAAAATAAAATATATTGGTCGATAAAATGCAACCAATCAAACAGGCTCCAAATCTCATTGGTTTTGTGTGTTCGAGCTTTAAATTATGTTCCAAAATAATATTTCTTCATACAAGTTTTTTTTTAAATTAAAAAAAGTTTTTAATTTAAATTAGTGAAATACTATAAAAAGTTTCTTGAAAAAAAATATTACTTCAACCAAGTAATGGTAATATATGCACAAAATCAAACAAATATGCAATCAAACATGCAAATGCAACAATGAAAAACAAAAACTGGTGTTGAGAAGGGACTAACTAAACCGTGGAGATCGGTATCGACCTCCCCACACTTAAAGATTGCACCGTCCTCGGTGCATGCAAAGGTGTGCAGGTGGGCGGGGGTTGTGGTTCCTCAGCCGGTGCTCATTGTAGAGTCTTTCTCTTTACTCTTCCTGGTGGCCAGCCTGAAAAAGGGAGAAGGGAAGGGGACATGAGGTCAAAGGGGTAGAGCAAGGGAGAGGGCAGTACTAGTAAGAATCATGCCAAAATAAAGAAGAATGTTGTTAACACATGGTCGCGACTCCATGAAATTAGGACAACAATGGAAACAGGGCATGATAAATTGAGGCAATTAAATGCAAGATGTTTATTGATATGCTGACAAAGGCATGAGTAGCACAAATCAAGCATTGAAAGCCATAATGTATTATTAGTCGTGAGAAACTAATAATAATGTTTGTATTGACAATTATATTCTATTAATAAAATATTGGAAAGGGTTTTGTGAAAAACAGGCATTAGAGTAGAAGGATAGAATAATGAAGAATGCACAATGCCATACGGGTTTTGTCACAAACACTTAGTATGCATGTTTAATAAGGTATAGAGAGTATTAAATTGAACATGCAAGCACCCTTAATAAAATAATATAATTATCAAACAATTTCTTAACAATCCACAAGCAAAATATAAGAAATAATGACCCAAATTAATTTTCAACACCAATGAAAATAATGCAATGAATGAAAGTATGCAAATAAATTGAATGAAATGAAAGATAAGAAGAATGAGAAGTGAAAGAAAGGAAGAAGAGGTAAGTAAGAAAGAGGGAAGGAAAAAATTAGGATTGGGGGAGAAAAGATAAAATTTTTGGCGCTGATCTGGATAAGCTGTGCGGCGCAAGCAACGCGGACGCGTGGGGGACGCGTTCACGTGACTTGGGCTTTAAGTTAATCGACGTGGTCGCGTCGGTCACGTGGTCCCGTAACTCATTTTATCCGACTGGCGCGAGGGCAGCCTCGCACTCGCACAACTCTCTGTTCAAAAATCTTATTTTGCCAAAATATGGGTGACGCGATCGCGTGGGTCATGCGATCGTGTGAGTGGCCAATATTGGGATATGATGCGGACGCGTGGGGCACTCGTTCGCGTGGTAGGGATTGTGCATCTAGCACTAATCCAGCACCACTCCAGCAAAACTTTCGGCTATTCACCCTTTTCACGTCGATTACCAGGTTACGCGGCCGCGTGGGTGACGCGGACGCGTGGGAGGCATGTTTCACATGTGACTTGGACGTGTCAGCGACGCGGTCGCGTGGGGCGATATGTGCCACGGGATGCCTCCAGCCACGCTCTTGCATGACTCTCTATTCGATTTATCATTCTCTCTGAGCCACCTGCGACGCAGTCGCGTCGGCGACGCTGTCACATCGCGGCTCCCCTTTTTTTATATATATGCAGAATGCAGAATACAATGCTAATATGAATGTTATGCAAAACTCCAGGTTCAATACAATAAAATAAAATAAAACTCGAAAACAAATAAAACTAAATAAAAATGAAAAAGGAACGATCATACCATGGTGGGTTGTCTCCCACCTAACACTTTTAATTAAAGTCCTATAGTTGGACATTTGGTGAGCTCCCTGTTATGGTGGCTTGTGCTTGAACTCATCCAGGAATCTCCACCAATGTTTCGAATTCCAACAGCCTTTGAGGTCCCAGACGAGGCATGTAAAGCCCTTAGGTGAATTAAAACAGGCTTCAAGGCTCCCGGGGTGTTGAATGTCAGAACAGACTCCAGGATCCCAAACTCTACTTGTATACCCGTCTATGTCTTGATTTGCATTTTTCCAGCCGGGTGGTGGGTAGTCTGAATTCTCACTGTAGTGACCAAACAGTTTTCGAGATCCTTTAAATTGAGCTTGACACCAATTCCTGTACCTCAAATTGAAGTGCAAAACTTCATTGAATCTTGCATACCAGGGCTGGGTGCGAGTTATTTCCCGTTTGCTCTTAAAGCCGCAAAGAGCTCTAAGCTGGCCATCTGTCTCAAGCAAACCATATTCAAGTGGAAGATTGAAGATAAAGGTCAAGGATTTTACCCATTTGAAGTTTGTGTTGAGTGGTAGTGGCCTTGGGATCAGTGTTTTTAGTGGTTCTGCAAGCTCAACCCCCTTTGTGGTCTTTAGTGAATTCCTCCACTTCTTGGCAATTTTCTTCCAATTCAACCATGTCTTGACCAAAGTTACCGATATCTTCCTCATCACTTGAGTGATAATTGGGAGGTTGAGAAAAGTCGACCTCTGCATCATCTTCGTATTCACTTGAGGAAGATTCTTCTATCTCAGAAAATTCACTTTCGGATGCAAGTTCATTATTAAGAGAACTTGAGTGGTGACTATCATCATCAGAAAAACTTGAGTCTTGGGTTATTCTGTCAAATTCCTCGTAAGATACCTGCCTTGGGGGTTGTGCACTATCCTTTTTAGCATTAATTGTAACGTCTTCGATGGAATTCTCCACAACTCTAAATTCCTGCGGAGGTTCAGCATCTCCTAAATCTTCAACCAACTCTTCTTCTTCTACAATGACAACGTCCTCTACTTGTTCCAGTATGAAGTTATGCTCTATGCTGTCCACCGGAGCTTCTTGTGTCTTGATGCAAGTGCATATTTGCTTTATTAGTTAGTTGGCTTAGTTAGTTTTAGTTTAATTTCACTCATTTTCTCTAAATAAACAAGTCCTTTTATGAGTTTTGTTTCCATGCATGAGAGTACCAAGGAATATGTTGATTCTAGCCTAATTCATGCAAATGATTTAAGGAATGCATATATGAATGAGTATGAATAAATCTCATGAAATTTATTGCATGAATTGGCAAGACTTTGAAGCTATTTCCCTTGTTGATGATAGGTGATGAAACAAGGATGCATGGAAGCAAGAATGATGCAAGCTGGGCAAGAAGTTGGCGTTGCCAACTTGGATACAATGGGCGTTATTCTTGCCAACGCCAGGAAGAGGAGTTGGCGTTGCCAACTTGAGGAGGGCGTTGCCAACGCCACACACAAGCCACAAACAAGCAAGCTTGGCCCTGGAAGAAGCAAAGTTGGCATTGCCAACTTGAAGCTGGCGTTGCCAACGCCACACACACAAGGAACTTGGCCCTGGAGAAGCAAAGTTGGCGTTGCCAACTTGAGGAGGGCGTTGCCAACGCCACACACAACCACACCAAGCAAGCTTGGCAACCCTGGAAGCAAAGTTGGCGTTGCCAACTCTAGAAGGGCGTTGCCAACGCCACACACAAGCAAGTTTAGCCCTGGAGGAAGACAAGAAGCAAAGTTGGCGTTGCCAACTTGAGAGTGGCGTTGCCAACGCCACACACAAGCAATTTTGGCACCAAAGAGGAGCTCGAGCACGTTGTTAAAGCTAGGAAGCATTGGAGTGTTTGGCAACAACGCCAGGAATGGTTGCTTGGCTAGGCACCAAGTCTTGGTGCCAACCAAGTTGCCAACGCCCAATGGCAGCACCAACCAGGTTGCCAACGCCCAATGGCAGCACCAACCAGGTTGCCAACGCCCAATGGCAGCACCAACCAGGTTGCCAACGCCCAATGGCAGCACCAACCAGGTTGCCAACGCCCAATGGCAGCACCAACCAGGTTGCCAACGCCCAATGGCAGCACCAACCAGGTTGCCAACGCCCATGAGTTGCACCATTCACGTTGCCAACGCCAAAATCAAGTTGCCAACGCCAAGCCTTGCCAACCAAGTTGCTAACGTCC
>NC_029780.3:52266955-52267459 GCF_000817695.3 Arachis duranensis | reverse complement strand
AGGATCTTGGAGAAAACTGTGGGAACAACAAGAAAGGATTGGGTTAGGAAGCTGGATGATGCACTTTGGGCATATAGGACAGCCTTCAAGACACCCATAGGAAAATCTCCATTTCAGCTGGTGTATGGAAAGGCATGCCACCTCCCTGTGGAGCTTGAACATAAGGCCTTTTGGGCCACCAAACTTTTGAATTTAGATGCTCAAGCAGCAGGAGAGAAGAGGTTGCTACAACTCAATGAACTTGAGGAGTTCAGATTGGAGGCATATGATAATTCCAAAATATACAAAGAGAGAGCAAAGAGATGGCATGATAAGAGGATCTCTCAAAGAACATTTGAACCAGGCCAAAAGGTGTTGCTATTCAATTCAAGATTGAAGATCTTCCCTGGGAAGCTGAGGTCTAGATGGACTGGTCCATACACCTCACTAAAGTATCACCTCATGGCTATGTTGAATTACTTGATGAAGCCTCAAAGCAAACCTTCACAGCCAATGGACATAGGG
>NC_029780.3:52265790-52266855 GCF_000817695.3 Arachis duranensis | reverse complement strand
GGCGTTGCCAACTCTAGAAGGGCGTTGCCAACGCCACACACAAGCAAGTTTAGCCCTGGAGGAAGACAAGAAGCAAAGTTGTCGTTGCCAACTTGAGAGTGGCGTTGCCAACGCCACACACAAGCAATTTTGGCACCAAAGAGGAGCTCGAGCACGTTGTTGAAGCTAGGAAGCATTGGAGTGTTTGGCAACAACGCCAGGAATGGTTGCTTGGCTAGGCACCAAGTCTTGGTGCCAACCAAGTTGCCAACACCCAATGGCAGCACCAACCAGTTTGCCAACGCCCAATGGCGCACCAACCAGGTTGCCAACGCCCAATGGCGCACCAACCAGGTTGCCAACGCCCAATGGCGCACCAACCAGGTTGCCAACGCCCATGAGTTGCACCATTCACGTTGCCAACGCCAAAATCAAGTTGCCAACGCCAAGCCTTGCCAACCAAGTTGCTAACGCCCACAAGCATGCCATGCACGTTGCCAACGCCCATTGGCCTTGCCATGCACGTTGCCAACGCCAGGAAGCAAGCATGGAGCCTTGAGAAAGGCTCGAGCACGTTGCCAACGTGCTAAAGAGAAGGAGTTATTCACAACAACGCCAGGAAATTGTGGTGCACGTTGCTAACTTGAAATGTATGGGCGTTATTCACAACAACTCCAACAAGGCAGCCTGACCATGTCCTCTTCAATGGAAGATATCTTGAGCTACAGAGATCCAAATTGAGTGCTTCCAGTTGCATTGGAAAGCTGACATTCAGAGCTTTCCAACCATATATAATAGTCTATGGTGGAGCACAAAAATTGAAGTCAAACCAGAGTCATCTTTAGGCCCTAAAAACAAGAACATGAAGTGAAATTCAAGAAGGCTAGAGATTAGCCTAGAAGTGTGGCTCGAGCACGTTGCCAACGTGCAACAAGGGGGGCGTGTTTTGCAACAACGCCAGCCCCAAGTCCTTGCCTTGGAGAGTGAGGCACGGGCACGTTGCCAACTTGGGGTTGAAGGTGCGTTATTCACAACAACTTGGCAACAACTTGGCAGCTTGACCTTACCTTCTTTGAGGAACCATAA
>NC_029780.3:52253692-52264792 GCF_000817695.3 Arachis duranensis | reverse complement strand
CAAGAGATTGGGATTCAATCACCCATTTGCCATGGATCTATACCCATGATTGAGGAAGATTTGACTAACATCAATTCATGAAAACTAACATCTCTGATCCCTAATGATCCTCTCTATCATTAATTCTTATTTCTTTTACTTCTAGTTGTTTGATTACCCATAACCCAATTCCCTTTTACATTCTGTCAATTTATTATTCTTGTCATCTACATTTTGTTCTCTCAATTCTTGCTATTTACTCTTATATTCTTTAAATTTCTGCACCCTTTAGTTCCTTGCCATTTATCTTTGATGTTATTTAAGTTTCTTGCAATTTAAGTTTCAGTTATTTACTTCCATTTTATTTCTATATTCTTGTTCTTAATTGCCATTTAAATTCCTGTAATTATGTTCAAAAGTCACATTGCTCATAAAATCAAAGATCATGTTCGCTTGACTAAGTTTACCATTTAACTAAAGTTGCTTAATCTACCAATCCTCGTGGGATCGACCTCACTCTTAGTGAGTCTTACTACTTGATACGACCCGGTATACTTGCCGGTTGTACGTGAAATCAAATTTTTACGTATCATGTCTTCTTCACAATACATTCTTTATTAGAATCTCCACATGATGCCATGGGAGTCTGTTGAGTGTCCAAACGTCTGGAAGATAATTGATTTATTGCTTGCTCCAGTTGATGAAGGGTTGCATTGAATTGGTTTACTGATTCTTCAAAGCGAACCTGGGATTCTTGGCTTGATGGATATGGACATGGTGCGTAGGAGAGTGGTGGTTCTTGGGAGTAGTTGGATTGGCGTTGGGGCGGATAAGGATCATATGGTGGCGAATGGTGAAAAGAAGCTTGTGAGTATGGTGGGTTGAGGTTGTGTTGAAAGGATGGTCTCTGAGCATGGGATGGGGCTTGTTGATAGCTACAAGGGGGTCCACCAAATCTATCAATTGGGTATGCATTGTAGAATGGTCTCCGTCTATGGTATCTAGGAGGGTGTTGTTGCCTAAATTAGTGATCAGATCCTCTTGGCTCCATCCATCTTTGATTGCTTAGACCTTGATGCATAGTCCTGTTATAGCTTCCATTCCTTGCTTAAACTACATCTATTTTATGGTTTATCTTGTGCTCAATTGAGTGGTTTTTATCAACTCTTTACCCACTTATTCATACTATTTGCACGAGTTTACATTCTCCTTCCTGATTTTGTGCTATGATTGAAAACATGCTTCTTTGGCCTTATATTTGCTAATATTAATCCTCTCTTATTATCATTAGATGCCTTGATGTGTGTGTTAAGTGATTTCTGAGATTACCGGGCAGGAATGGCTTAGAGGATGGAAAGGAAGCATGCAAAAGTGGAAGGAATACAAGAAGTTGAAGAAACTGCTAAGCTGTCCAGCCTGACCTCTTCGCACTCAAACGACTATAACTTTAGCTACAGAGGTCCAAATGACGCGGTTTCAGTTGCGTTGGAAAGCTAACGTCAAGGGCTTCGATTTGAAATATAATTTTCCAAAACATCCCCGAAGTTAGGTGACACGAATGCGTGAATGATGTGCCCGCGTCGCATCTGCGAACTTCAATCCACACGGACGCGTGGACGACGCCTGCGCGTCACTTGCCCGCGACCTGTACGGACCAGAAAGCGCTGAGAGTGACTTCTGCGCTATTTTTGACCCAATTCTTGGCCCAGAAAACATATATTAGAGGCTGGGAGTGGAGCAGAATCATAGGATATTTATAACTCACAATTTTAGGTTTTAGTTGTAGATTCTAGAGAGAGAGAGGCTCTCTCCTCTCTCTTAGGTCTTAGGATTAGGATTCCTCTTAAAGGATTTAGGATTTCTTTTAATCATTGGGATTCTTTCTTCATACCAGGTTCAATAATTTATGTTTCTCTTCTACTTTTATTTACTCTGATGCTTTCATTTGTATCTGATTTGTGTTGCCCAATTGACTTATGAACTTTTCATGTTAGGATTGATTCTCTTATTTAATATACATTATTGAGATGTTTTTAGATATATGATTTTAATTTAGCTTTCTACATTCTTGGCTTTGGTTGATTAATTGGTAACTCTTGAGTTGTCAAACTCATTGTTGACTATAAATTGAAACTCTTCTAGAATTAATTCGAGTTCCAATAACTCTAGCCTTTCCCAAGGAAGGACTAGGACCCGAGGAATTAAAAATTAATTCATCCACTTGACTTACCTTCATAGTTAGAAGTTGACTTAGTGGGAGAAAAATCCAATTCTCATCACAATTGATAAGGTTAACCGGGATAGGACTTCTAGTTTCGCATACCTTACCAAGAGTTTATTTTATAGATATTTATTTATTTCACTTATCATTTATTATACTTGTTCCTCATTCTCAAAACCCCTAATTTACAAAACTCATAACCAATAATAAGAACATACCTCCCTGCAATTCCTTGAGAAGACGACCCGATGTTTAAATACTCGGTTATCAATTTTAAAGGGGTTTGTTACTTGTGACAACCAAAACGTTTGTAAGAAAGGTTGATTGCTTGGTTTAGTAACTATACTTACAACGAGAGTTTACTATAACTTCTAAACCGTCAATCTTTAGTTCTTCAAAATGGCGCCGTTACCGGGGAATTGCAAACATGTGCTTTATTATTGGTTATTGTAAATATTTTTCAAAAAAAATCAGATTAAAAAAAATTATCTTATCTTATCTTTTTTTCAAAAATTAAATCTTTTTCAAAATATTTTCTTTTTGTTAGTATTTGTTTTTATTTTCTTCTACTACTATGAACTCTCACCCCTTTGGCTATGAGTCTGGTTACAACTATGTTGCAAGAAGAGGAAGCTATAACAGGAATATGCATCAAGGTCAAAGCAATCAAAGATGGACGGAGCCAAGAGGATCTGATCAACCCTTTAGGCAACAACACCTTCCAAGATATCATGGACGAAGACCATGCTACAGTGCATACCAAAATGATAGATATCCTCAACATGACTTTGGACCACCATACTCACAAGCCCCTTTCCGCCATTCACCCCCATATGACCCCATCCCTTATCCATCACACTAACCACCATATGAACCATACCCAGAACCACCACCTAAATATACACCATCTCCATATCCATCAATCCAAGAGCACTATGATCCTACTTATGATAGCCGAGCACAACAAGAATCAACGGATCGTTTCAAGGAAACAGTGGATCAATTTCACGCAACCCTTCATCAATTGAATCAAGCGATAAATCAATTAGCGTCTCAACATTCGGACACTCAAGGAACCCCCATGGCTTTATGTGGACAATCTAATGAAGGATGTAGCATGAAGGAGACATTAGAAACTCCGATGGACAGTAAGGAGTATGAATTTGTACTGGAACTAGTGGAGGAAGCCAGAATTATTGAAGAGAAAGAGGAAGCAGTGGTTGAAGACTTAGGAGATGCTGAACCTCCATGAGAAAGTCCAGTTATAGAGCCTCCTTCAAAGATGTTTGAAACTGATGTTGAGGAGGGTGTATAACCTCCAAGGCATCTCATGATTGAAGACTTTGAAAGGGATGGTCAAGAGATGGATTCGATCATTGGTGAATTCTTATCTACATATGTGTCCTCTCCCATTGGACTTGACATGGAAATGAAAGAAGAAGAAGCACAACCTCCCATGTCCTTGGTGAACAATGAAGAAGAGATTGAATTGGAAGAAATCCACCAAGAGGAAGAGGTTGATATTGAAGAAGATTGCAAAGAGGTGGAAGATGTCGAAAAAGAGCACAAGGGAGTGGAGCTTGCACGTTCATTAGAAACACCTCCCCCTAAGTTACCATCATCCTTCACAACATTCAAGTGGGTAAAATTCATATCCCTTAGCTTTCTAATTCCACTCGAATACGGGCTTCTGGAGACAGATGGTCAACTCAGAGCTCTTTGTGGCATTAAGAGTAAGAGGAAGATGGTCAGTGGTAAGAATTGTCCTGTAAGGTTCATTATGGTTGGAAGCTCAAAGTTTAAACGCAAAGGTTGGTATAGAGCTCAACTGAATGGGTCTAGGAAGTTGTTTGGTGACTGTAGTGAGAATTTAAATTACTTATCACCCAGCTGGAAAAATACAGATCCCAACAAAAATGGGTGTAAAAGCAAGATTTGGGATCCTGGAATCTGCTCTGACATTTGTCACCCCGGGAGCCTAAGAATTTGTTTGAAGCTTATAAAGGGCTTTACATGCTTAGTTTGGGACCCCAGAGGTTACTGTAGATACAAACATTGGTGGAGATTCCTGGATGAGTTCAAGCACAAGCCACCATAACATGGAGGTCACCAAATGTCCAACTTAAGGACTTTAACTAAAAGTGCTAGGTGGGAGACAACCCACCATGGTATGATCGTTCCTTTTTCATTTTTATTTAGTTTTATTTGTTTTCAAGTTTTATTTTATTTTATTGTATTGAACCTGGAGTTTTGCATAACATTCATATTATCATTTCATTCTGCATTCTACATATATATAAAAAAAATGGGAGAGCCGCGACGCGACTGCGTCACAGGTGGCTTAGAGAGAATGATAAATCGAACAGAGAGTCACACAAGAGCGTGGCTGAAGGCATGCCCGTGGCACATATCGCCCCACTCGACCGCGTCGCTGACGCGTCTGCGTCACATGGGAAACATGCCTCCCACACGTCCGCATCACCCACGCGGCCGCGTGACCTGGTAATCGACGTGAAAATGGTCCATAGCCGAAAGTTATGCTGGAGTGGTGCTGGATTAATGCTAGACGCACAATCCCTACCACACGAATGCGTGCTACACGCGTCCGCGTCATATCCCAATATTGGCCACTCACGCGATCGCGTCACCCATATTTTGGCAAAATAAGATTTTTGAACAGAGAGTTGTGCGAGTGCGAGGCTGCCCTCTGGACAGTCGCATAAAACGAATCACGCGATAGCGTGACCGACGCGACCGCGTCGATTAACTTAAAGCGCAAGTCGCGAACGCGTCCCCCATGCGACCGCATCGCTTGCGCCGCACAGCTTATCCAGATCAGCACCAAAAATTTTATTTTTTTTCCCCCAATCATAATTTTTTTCCTTCCCTCTTTCTTACTTACCTCTTCTTCCTTTCTTTCACTTATCATTTTTCTTATATTTCATTTCATTCAATTTATTTGCATACTTTCATTCATTGCATTATTTTCATTGGTGTTGAAAATTAATTTGGGTCATTATTTCTTATATTTTGCTTGTGGATTGTTAAGAAATTGTTTGATAATTATATATTATTTTTTTTAAGGGTGCTTGCATGTTCAATTTAATACTCTCTATACCTTATTAAACATGCATACTAAGTGTTTGTGACAAAGTCCATATGGCATTGTGCATTCTTCATTATTCTATCCTTCTACTCTAATGCCTGTTTTTCACAAAACCCTTTCCAATATTTTATTAATTGAATATAATTGTCAATACAAATGTTATTGTTAGTTTCTCACGACTAATAATACATTATGGCTTTCAATGCTTGATTTGTGCTACTCATGCCTTTGCCAGCATGCCAATAAACATCTTGCATTTAATTGCCTCAATTTATCATGCCCTGTTTCCATTGTTGTCTTAATTTCATGGAGTCGCGACCATGTGTTAACGACATTCTTCTTTATTTTGGCATGATTCTTACTAATACTGCCCTCTCCCTTGCTCTACCGCTTTGACCTCATGTCCCCTTCTCTTCTCCCTTTCTCAGGCTGGCCACCGAAAAGAGTAAAGAGAAAAACTCTACAATGAGCACCAGCTGAGGAACCACAACCCCCGCCCACCTGCACACCTTTGCATGCACCGAGGACGGTGCAATCTTTAAGTGTGGGGAGGTCAATACCAATCTCCACGGGTTGGTTAGTCCCTTCTCAACACCAATTTTTTGTTTTTCATTGTTGCATTTGCATGTTTGATTGCATGTTTGTTTGATTTTGTGCATATATTACCATTACTTGGTTGAAGTAATATTTTCTTTTTCAAGAAACTTTTTATAGTATTTCACTAATTTAAATTAAAAACTTTTTTTAATTTAAAAAAAAACTTGTATGAAGAAATATTATTTTGGAACATAGTTTAAAGCTCAAACACACAAAACCAGTGAGATTTGGAGCCTATTTGATTGGTTGCATTTTATCAACCAATATATTTTATTTTTTGTGTGTTATTCTTTCTAAAATTGTAATCTTTGTCTTGCTTAAGTCTATATTTCCACTGTTTGATGTATGCATGCACTTATATGATTGAGGCCTTGATTCACTAAGCTTACATACCCATATGGCCTTACCCTTCCATTATCCTTCGCAAACCAATTTGAGCCTATTTTACCCATTTGTTCTTTACTTTAGCTCATTACTAACTCTAAGCGGAAAATAATAATGTCCTTAATTTGAATCCTTGGTTAGCTTAAACTAGTAAAAGTGCTCATGATTTAAGTGTGGAGAAGTTGGGTTTGAAAATATTTGGTTTGAGTAATTGGCTGTTGTATATTTTAGTGAAAATGTGCAAAATAATAGTTGAGCACATATTATTGCATTTAATACTTTAATCATATGCATTGAGAAAAAATAAAAAAAAAAGAGTGAAAAAAAGGCAAATAATAAAAGGGGACAAAATGCCCCAAAGTAAGTGTTGGTATCAATGCATATGTACTGAACTCAATTTTAGAATGCATGAAAATGTGGAAAATGCCGTTAATGGGTAGTTATTGATTTTATATTACATGGATTGTCCTAAGTTAGGTGGAAAGTTTATGTTAATTAAGGATTTAGATTTTAGTCCGCTTGGCCAAATACAATCCTACCTTGACCCTAACCCCATTACAACCGTTAAAAGACCTCTTGATTTGTGTATTGGTGCATTAAATTTTGTTGATTGTTAGATAAAAAGCAAGCCATAGAAAGCAAGATTAGTAGAGAATTGAGAGAATTGACCCTAGACACTTGAGAGTTAGAATGATATACACTATCATTAAGGGT
The DNA here is from genome assembly GCF_000817695.3 of Arachis duranensis. Lineage (NCBI taxonomy): Eukaryota > Viridiplantae > Streptophyta > Magnoliopsida > Fabales > Fabaceae > Arachis > Arachis duranensis. The sequence goes on along the minus strand of NC_029780.3, from coordinate 52,257,791 downwards.
TCAATGCTTAATTCTATGTTCCCTGCTTTCATGAGCTATCTTCTTCTTGCAAGTTATTTGTACTTCATTTTTATGATTTGAATTAGTGAAATCTAGTTCATGTCTATTCTTGGAAGATTTATTTACCTTAACCAAGTAGGCAGAAACATTTTCCATTTAGTTGCATTCATATAGACAGGCTGCATTTCATACATCCTACCATTCTGTCTTCACTCCTTTATAGCTTCTCTTGAGCTTATCATGAGGACATGCTAATGTTTAAGTGTGGGGTGGTTGATAAATCACTATTTTATGGTTTATCTTGTGCTCAATTGAGTGGTTTTTATCAACTCTTTAACCACTTATTCATACTATTTACATGAGTTTACATTCTCCTTCCTGATTTTGTGCTATGGTTGAAAACATGTTTCTTTGGCCTTATATTTGCTAATATTAATCCTCTCTTATTACCATTAGATGCCTTGATGTGTGTGTTAAGTGATTTCAGAGATTACAGGGCAGGAATGGCTTAGAGGATGGAAAGGAAGCATGCAAAAGCGGAAGGAATACAAGAAGTTGAAGAAACTGCTAAGTTGTCCAGCCTGACCTCTTCGCACTCAAACGTCTATAACTTTAGCTATAGAGGTCCAAACGATACAATTCCAATTTTCGTTGGAAAGCTAATGTCCAGGGCTTCGATTTGATATATAATTTGTCATAACTACTCCGAAGTTAGGCGACACGAACACGTGAATGACGCGCCCGCGTCGCATCTGCGAACTTCAATCCGCGCGGACGCATGGACACCCTTTCGCATCACTTGCCCGCAACCTGTACGGACCAGAAAACGCTGGGAGTGACTTTTGGGCTGTTTTTGACCCAGTTCTCGACCCAAAAAACACAAATTAGAGGCTGGGAGTGGAGCAGAATCAGAGGATATTCATAACTCACAATTTTAGGTTTTAGATGTAGATTCATGAGAGAGAGAGGCTCTCTCCTCTCTCTTAGGTCTTAGGATTAGGATTCCTCTTAAAGGATTTAGGATTTCTTTTAATCATTGGGATTGTTTCTTCATACCAGGTTCAATAATTTATGTTTCTCTTCTACTTTTATTTACTCTGATGCTTTCATTTGTAACTGATTTGTGTTGCCCAATTGGCTTATGAACTTTTGATGTTAGGATTGATTCTCTTATTTAATATACATTATTGAGATGTTTTCAGATATATGATTTTAGTTTAGCTTTCTACATTCTTGGCTTTGGTTGGTTAATTGGTAACTCTTGAGTTGTCAAACTCATTGTTGACAGAAAATTGAAACTCTTCAAGAATTATTCGAGTTCCAATAACTCTAGCCTTTTCCAAGGAAAGACTAGGACCTGAGGAATTAAAAATTAATTCATCCACTAAGTTACCTTCATAGTTAGAAGTTGACTTAGTGGGAGAAAAATCCAATTCTCATCACAATTGATAAGAATAACCGGGATAGGACTTCTAGTTTCTCATACGTTGCCAAGAGTTTATTTTATAGATATTTTTTATTTCACTTATCATTTATTATACTTGTTCCTCATTCTCAAAACCCCCAAATTACAAAACTCATAACCAATAATAAGAACATACCTCCCTGCAATTCCTTGAGAAGACGACCCGATGTTTAAATACTCGGTTATCAATTTTAAAGGGGTTTGTTACTTGTGACAACCAAAACGTTTGTATGGCCACTATGGCAAATTATCTATCAAATTGAAGCCTCGGACGTTAGCTTTCCAACGCAAGTAGAACCGCATCATTTGGACCTCTGTAGCTCAAGTTATGATCGTTTTAGTGCGAGAGGGTCAGGCTGACAGCTTTGCAGTTCCTTCAACTTCTTGTATTCCTTCCACTTTTGCATGCTTCCTTTCCATCCTCTGATCCATTCCTGCCTTATAATCTCTGAAATCATTTAACACACATATCAAGGCATCGAATGATAATAAGAGAGGATTTAAATAAAAGAAAATAAAAGCCAAAGAAGCATGTTTTCAATCACAGCACAAGATCAGGAAGGAGAATGTAAAACTATGCAAATCATATGAATAAGCGGGCAAAGGCTTGATAAAAACCACTCAATTGAGCACAAGATAAACCATAAAATAGTGGTTTATCAACCTCCCCACACTTAAACATTATCATGTTCTCATGCTAAGCTCAAGAGAAGCTATAAAGGAGCGAAGAGGAATGATAGAGAGTATGCAATGCAACCTATCTATATGAATGCAGCTACATGCAAAATATTTCTACCTACTTGGTTAAAAGTAAATAAGTTCTCAAAGACAAATATGAATCAAATTCCACTAATTCAAATTACACAATAAAAGACAAGTAAACTTGTAAGAAGATAGCTCATAAAGGTAGGGAACATAGAATCAAGCATTAAACCCTCACTGGTAGTGTATATGCACTCTAATCTCTCAAGTGTCTAGGGTCAATCACTCTACTCTTCCCAAGTCATGTTTTCTAAGCTTTGTTCTTCATCTAACCAATCAACAAATATTTAGTATACCAATGCAAACATCATGAGGTCTTTTCAGGGTTGTAATGGGGCTGAGGTAAAGGTAAGGATACATATATAAGGCTAAGTGAGCTAGCAAAGTAAATCCTTGATTAGTCTAAGATCTCACCTAACATATACATACTTTATACAATTTAAAATGCTTTACCTAGTGGTGCACGAAATTGTGATCATCAATGGCGCCATCAACATGGTACGCTCAATTGCAATCTCAACTCTTTATCACAACTTCGCATAACTAACCAGCAAGTGCACTGGGTCGTCCAAGTAATAAACCTTATGCGAGTAAAGGTCGATCCCACGGAGATTGTTGGTATGAAGCAAGCTATGGTCATCTTGTAAATCTCAGTCAGGAAGATTCAAATGGTTATGAATGATTTATGAATAAAGCATAAAATAAAGATAGAGATACTTATGTAATTCATTGGTGAGAATTTCAGATAAGCGTATGGAGATGCTTTGTCCCTTCCGTCTCTCTGCTTTCCTACTGTCTTCATCCAATCCTTCTTACTCCTTTCCATGACAAGCTGTATGTTGGGCATCACCGTTGTCAATGGCTACAGTCCCGTCCTCTCAGTGAAAATGTTCAACGCGCTCTGTCATAGCACGGCTATTTAGCTGTCGGTTCTCGATCATGTCGGAATAGAATCCAGTGATTCTTTTGCGTCTGTCACTAACGCCCCACAATCGCAAGTTTGAAGCTCGTCACAGTCATTCAATCCTTGAATCCTACTCAGAATACCACAGACAAGGTTTAGACCTTCCGAATTCTCTTGAATGCCACCATCAATTCTAGCTTATACCACAAAGATTCTGATTAAGGGATCTAAGAGATATCCACTCAATCTAAAGTAGAACGGAGGTGGTTGTCAGGCACACGTTCATAGGTGAGAATGATGATGAGTGTCATGGATCATCACATTCATCAAGTTGAAGAACAAGTGATATCTTAGAACAAGAATAAGCTGAATTGAATAGAAGAACAACAGTAATTGCATTAATACTCGAGGTACAGCAGAGCTCCACACCTTAATCTATGGTGTGTAGAAACTCCACCGTTGAAAATACATAAAAACAAGGTCTAGACGTGGCCGAGAGGCCAGCCCCCATGATCTATGATAGCATAAGACTACTCAAAGATAGCTACCAAGATGTCTAATACAATAGCAAAAGGTCCTATTTGTAGAGAACTAGTAGCTTAGGGTTTACAAAGATGAGTAAATGACATAAAAATCCACTTCCGGGCCCGCTTGGTGTGTGCTTGGGCTGAGCATTGAAGCATTTTCATGTAGAGGCTCTTCTTGGAGTTAAACGCCAGCTTTTGTGCCGGTTTGGGCGTTTAACTCCCATTCTTGTGCAGTTCTGGCGTTTTACGCAAGAATTCTTGAGCTGACTAGGAACGCCTGTTTGGGCCATCAAATCTCGGGCAAAGTATGGACTATTATTCATTGCTGAAAAGCCCAGGATGTCTACTTTCCAACGCAGTTAAGAACGTGCCAATTGGGTTTCCATAGCTCCAGAAAAGCCACTCCGAGTGCAGGGAGGTCAGAATCCAACAGCATCTGCA
>NC_029780.3:52251750-52252455 GCF_000817695.3 Arachis duranensis | reverse complement strand
TTTGTGGAGGAAAGTGCATCCCTTGAGGCATCTCAGGGATTTCATGATGAGTGGGATCTCTTGTTTGCTCCATCCTTTCTTAGTGATGGGCTTGTCCTCATCCATGAGGGTGTCTCCCTCTATGTGAATTCCGACTGAATAACAGAGGTGACAAATGAGATGAGGGAAGGCTAACCTTGCCAAGGTAGAGGACTTGTCCGCCACCTTATAAAGTTCTTGGGATATAACCTCATGAACTTCTATTTCCTCTCCAACCATGATGCTATGAATCATGATGGCCCGGTCTATAGTAACTTCGGACCAGTTGCTAGTGGGAATGATTGAGTGTTGGATAAACTCCAACCATCCCCTAGCCACGGGCTTGAGGTCATGCCTTCTCAGTTGAACCGGCTTCCCTCTTGAATCTCTCTTCCATTGAGCGTCCTCTTCACAAATGTCTATGAGGACTTGGTCCAACCTTTGATCAAAGTCGACCCTTCTAGTGTAAGGGTGTTTATCTCCTTGCATCATGGGCAACTTGAATGCCAACCTTGCATTTTTCGGACTAAAATCTAAGCATTTTCCCCAAACCATTGTAAGCCAATTCTTTGGGTCTGGGTTCACACTTTGATCATGGTTCTTGGTGATCCATGCATTGGCATAGAACTCTTGAACCATTAAGATTCCGACTTGTTGAATGGGGTTGGTAAGAACTTCCCAACCTCT
>NC_029780.3:52249455-52251733 GCF_000817695.3 Arachis duranensis | reverse complement strand
AAAAAGCAATGCTTTTACCACACCAAACTTAGAAGGTTTGCTCGTCCTCGAGCAAAAGAAGAAAGAAGAGAGTAGAAGAAGAAGAAATAGAGGAGATGGAGGAGGCTTTGTGGTTCGGCCAAAGGGGAGAAGTGGTGTTTAGGTTGTGTGAAAATGAAGGAGTGAAGATGGGTTTATATAGGAGTGGAGAGGGGTAGGGTTCGGTCATGGATGGGTGGGTTTGGGAGGGAAAGTGGTTTGAATTTGAATGGTGAGGTAGGTGGGATTTTATGAAGGGTGGATGTGAGTGGTGAAGAGAATAGTGGGATATGATAGGTGAGGGGTTTTTGGGGAAGAGGTGTTGAGGTGATTGGTGAATGGGTGAAGAGGAGAGAGAGTGGTGGGGTAGGTAGAGATCCTCTGGGGTCCACAGATCCTGAGGTGTCAAGGAAAATTCATCCCTGCACCAAGTGGCGAGCAATAATGCTCCCTTATGCCAATTCTGGCGTTAAACGCTGGGCTGGTGCCCATTTCTGGCGTTTAACGCCAGCTTCTTACCCTTTCCTGACGTTTAACGCCAGTCTGGTGCCCTTTTCTGGCGTTAAACGCCCAGTATAGTGCTAGACTGGGCGTTAAACGCCCATTTGCTGCCCTTATTGGCGTTTAAACGCCAGCAAGTTTTTCCTCCAGGGTGTGCTATTTTTCTTTCTATTTTTCATGCTGTTTTTGCTTTTTCAATTGATTTTATTACTTCCCATGATCATCAACCTACAGAAAACATAAAATAACAAAGGAAATTAGATAAATATAACATTGGGTTGCCTCCCAACAAGCGCTTCTTTAATGTCATTAGCTTGACAGTGGGCTCTCATGGAGCCTCACAGGTACTCAGATCAATGTTGGAACCTCCAAACACCAAACTTAGAGTTTGAATGTGGGGGTTCAACACCAAACTTAGAAGTTGGTTGAGGCCTCCCAACACCAAACTTAGAGTTTGACTGTGGGGGCTCTGTTTGACTCTGTTTTGAGAGAAGCTCTTCATGCTTCCTCTCCATGGTTACAGAGGGATATCCTTGAGCCTTAAACACAAAGGATTCATCATTCACTTGAATGATCAATTCTCCTCTGTCAACATCAATCACAGCCTTTGCTGTGGCTAGGAAGGGTCTGCCAAGGATGATGGATTCATCCATGCACTTCCCAGTCTCTAGGACTATGAAATCAGCAGGGATATAATGGTCTTCAAATTTTACCAGAACATCCTCTACAAGTCCATAAGCTTGTTTTCTTGATTTGTCTGCCATCTCTAGTGAGATTCTTGCAACTTGTACCTCAAAGATCCCCAGCTTCTCCATTACAGAGAGAGGCATGAGGTTTATGCTTGACCCTAGGTCACACAGAGCCTTCTTGAAGGTCATGGTGCCTATTGTACAAGGTATTAAGAACTTCCCAGGGTCCTGTCTCTTTTGAGGAAATCTCTGCCTAGTCAAGTCATCTCTTTTGAGGTAATCTCTGCCTAGTCAAGTCGTCCAGTTCTTTGGTGAGCAAAGGGGGTTCATCCTCCCAAGTCTCATTACCAAATAACTTGTCATTTAGCTTCATGATTGCTCCAAGGTACTTAGCAACTTGCTCTTCAGTGACATCTTCGTCCTCTTCAGAGGAAGAATACTCATCAGAGCTCATGAATGGCAGAAGTAAATCCAATGGAATCTCTATGGTCTCAGTGTGAGCCTCAGATTCCTATGGTTTCTCATTAGGAAACTCATTGGAGGCCAGTGGACGTCCATTGAGGTCTTCCTCAGTGACGCTCACTGCCTCTTTCTCCTCTCCAAGTTCGGCCATGTTGATGGCCTTACACTCTCCTTTTGTATTGCTTGGAAGAGTACTAGGAGGGAGTTCAGTAACTTTCTCACTCAGCTGACCCACATGTGCCTCCAAGTTTCTAATGGAGGACCTTGTTTTAGTCATGAAACTTTGAGTGGTTTTGATTAGATCAGAGACCATGGTTGCTAAGTCAGAGTGGCTCTGCTTAAAATCATTTGTCTGTTGCTGAGAAGATGATGGAAAAGGCTTGCCATTGCTAAACCTATTTCTTCTACCATTATTATTGTTGAAACCTTGTTGAGGTCTCTGTTGATCCTTCCATGAGAGATTTGAATGATTTCTCCATGAAGGATTATAGGTGTTTCTATAGGGTTCTCCCATGTAATTCACCTCTTCCATTGAAGGGTTCTCAGGATCATAAGCTTCTTTTTCAGATGAAGCATCCTTAGTACTGCCTGGTGCAGCTTGCATTCCA
>NC_029780.3:52240608-52249348 GCF_000817695.3 Arachis duranensis | reverse complement strand
CCCAAGAGTTCAGGCTTTCTTTAGGTTGTGAGTCCAACCATATTCTAGCTCTGTCTCTTACAGCAAAAGGGAATAGCATAAAAACTAATAAAAATATAATAACAACTAACTAAAACATACTAAAAACATACTAAAAACAATGCCAAAAAGCGTATAAATTATCCGCTCATCACCTAGCTACCCAAATTTTTCCACTTTTGTATTACATGCTCATGTATCAACTTTTCTTTTGATTTGTGTCACATATGCATTGATCTTTTATTAACTTAACATTGGGGTAATTTTGTCCCCTTATTTATTTATTTATATTATATATTTTTTTTCTTTTCTTTTTTTTTTCTTTTCTCTTTTTTTTCTTTTCTTTTTTTTATAGAGAGATAAAAACTAAAATAACATATCAATGCATATGGAATTTTTTTAATTTTCTATTTTACATGAGTTGATACCCAAATTTCCCAATATTCAGAATTAGAAACATGATACATTCCCTTATTAACCCATGTTCCCATAGTTTTCCCACACTTAGTTGATGCACAACCTCTATCTTAAGCTAACCAAAGATTCAATTGGAATATTTAATTTGTTTTTCTACTTAAGGCTAGTGTTGTGGTTATAGAACAGAAGGGGATTAAAAAGCTCAAAGTGGCTAACAAGGGTGACATAAAAGGGTAGGCTTATTTGGGATAAGTGAGCAAAAAAAACAAGTAATGACCTCAGTCATATGCAAACATGTAAATACACTAAATAATGGACATATAGAATGGAACAAAGCAAAGATTGCAGTTATAGAGAAGAAAACACACAAGAATAAACTATTTATGGTTAAATAATGTAACCATGTAAATAAGCTCAAATCTCACAGGTTGTGTGTTCTTTGGCTCAAAAACCATGTTCCAAATACAACTTCAAACAAATTTAACACATAGACAATTTTAAATTTTTTATTTAAATTAGTGAAATATTATAAAATAAAGTCTTGAAAAGAAATTTATTACTTCAACCAAGTGGTGGTAAAATATGCACAAAATCTAACTATAATGCAATCAAACATGCAAATGCAAGAACTAACTACAGAGAAGTTTAAACATTAGTGTTGAGTCAAAAAATAACTAACCCATGGAGATTGGTATCGACCTCCTCACACTTAAAGATTGCACCGACTGAGATGTGCAGGTGGATGGGGTTGTGGTTCCTCAGCTGGTGCTCTTTTTGTTCCTTTCCTTCCCGGTGGTTTGGGAGTAGCTTTCTCTCTACCCTTCTTGGTGGCCATCCTGAAAAAGGGAGAAAGGAAAGGGATATGAAATTCAAATAGCTAGAACTGGGAGGAGGAAGATTTAAGTGATAATCAATGCCAAGGTAAGGGATAATGTCTTAAATAGATGGTCGCGACTACATGCAATTAGGACATCAATGGAAATATAGCAAGGCATATTAAATCAATTAGATACAAGATGTGTAAAAGCATACAGGCAAAGGCATGAGAAGCATAGGTCAAGCATCAATTATTAAAATAAGCTGGATTAAAGAGCACTTGTATGATGACAATTGTGAATGATAATCTCAAATACAGGTGGATTACAAGTATTGTGAGTTAAAAGAGGAATGAAAGTAATAAATCCAAATATATATGAGAGCCAAATTTAAAATATCAATTGTCAAATCAATCCTTATAATATCCACAAGCTCAGTTATAATAAAGTAGAATCCAAATAAAGCTCCAACACCAACATAAAATTGCATGAAAATAAAAAAGAAAGGAGAAAGAAGGAAGAAGAAAGAAGGAAGAAGGAGGAAGGGGGAAGGAAGAAATAAGAAAGGAAAAGAAAAAGTAGGATTTGGGGAAGAAAAAGATAAGATATTTTGGCAGATAAAGATAAGCTGTGCGCCGCTGGTGACGCGAACACGTGAGTGACGCATTCGCGCGGATAGCACTTCTATGAAATGACGCGGACGCATCATCCACATGGTCGCGTGGATCGATTTGTGTCATTAGCGCGAGGGTAGCCTAGCGGTCGCACAACTCTCTGTTTGAAATGCATATTGCCAAATCCTTGGGTGACGCGATCGCGTGGTTGACGCGATCGCGTGGATGGCCTGAATTTGAAAACGGCGCGGATGCGTGGGGCACGCGTACGCGTGGCAGGGCTTGTGCTTCTACCACGAGTCCAGCCCAATTCTAGCTCAACTTTCGGCCATACACCCTTTCTACGTCGATTTCAGGGCACCCGTTCGCGTGGGTGACGCGGACGCGTGGGAGGCATTTTTCCCACATGACGTGGATGCGTCAGTGACGCGGTCGCATGGACCAATTTGTGCCAAAGGCACGCCTCCAGCCACGCTTTCACGTGACTCTCTGTTCAATTTTCTTTTCTTCCTAACGCACATATGACGCGGACGTGTCGGCGACGCTATCGCGTCGCGTGCGTGAATTTTTTTTTTTATAATGCAGTATGCAGAATGCAATGCTTAATGTGAATGCTATGCATGACTCCAGGTTCAATAAAATAAAATAAAACTCAAAAATAAACAAAACTAAATAAAATTAAAATTCAAAAAGGAACGATCATACCATGGTGGGTTGTCTCCCACCTAGCACTTTTAGTTAAAGTCCTTAAGTTGGACATTGGAGGAGCTTCCTGTTATGGCGGCTTGTGCTTGAACTCATCCAGAAATCTCCACCAATGTTTGGAGTTCCGGTAGCCTCCGGGGTCCCAAACTAGGCGCATAAAGCCTTCAAGTAAGTTAAAGCAAGTGACAAGGCTCCAAGAGTGTTGATTGCCACAATAAATTCTGGGGTCCCTGAAAGAACTGAAGATTGATGGTTTAGAAGTTATAGTAAACTCTCGTTGTACGTATAGTTACTAAATCAAGCAATCAATCTTTCTTACAAACGTTTTGGTTGTCACAAGTAACAAACCCCTAAATACATTGATAACCGAAGTATTTAAACCTCGGGTCGTCTTCTCAAGGAATTGCAGGGAGGTGTTCTTATTATGGGTTATGAGCTTTATAAATTGGGGGTTTTGGAATTTGGGCAATGGGCACAGACATAAAGGTAAATAAATTAATAATTATAAAACCTCTTGGCAAGGTATGAGAAATTGGAAGTCCTATCCCAGTTATCCTTATCAATTGTGATGAGAATTGGATTTTTCTCCCACTATGTTAACCTCTAACTATGAAGGTAAGTTAAGTGGATGAACTAATTTGAATCCTGGAATTCCAGTCTTTCCTTGGGAAAAGTTAGAATTATTGGATCTCAAATTAATCCTTGAAAATTTCCAATTTTCAATCAACACCTCGAGTTTGATAACTCAAGCGTCACCAATTATTTAACCCAAGCCAAAAGGGAAAATTTCTAAATTAAATTGAAAGCATTCATGTAACTAAAGCAATCATAAATCTGACACATATCAAATTACGTCTAAACATATATTCAAGTCATAACATGGAAAGGTTCATAAGCCAATTGGGAAACATAATTCAAATACAAATAAAAGTATTAGAGTAAAGAAAAGTAGAAAATAAATATTGAAGGAACATTGAACCTGTGATGAAGAAGTTGAAATCCTAATCCTAATCCTAAATCCTAAGAGAGAGAAGAGAACATCTCTCTCTAAAAATTACATCTCAAATCAAAAATTGTGAGTTATGAAAGCATGTTGAGTCTCTGCATGTTTCCTGACTTTAATCTGTCTTTCTCGGCCGAAAACTAGGTTGAAATGCGGCCCAGAATCTCTGCCAGCGACTTTTGTAATTCTGCAGATCGCGCACGTCACGCGTCCGCGTCGTCCACCCGATCGCGTCACTCAGCGTTTTTCGTATCACGCGTGCGTGTCGTCGACGCATTCACGTTGTTCGTGCAGCTTCCAATCCGTGCGGTCGCGTCAGGCACGCGATCACGTCACTCTGATTCTTCCATTTCACGCGGTCGCGTGAGCCATGCGACCGCGTGACTTCTCGCTGGTCATCTCCTCAATTCCTTGTGTTCCTTCCATTTTTGCACGCTTCCTCTTTATTCTCTGAGCCATTCTTGCCCTATGAAGCCTGAAACACTTAACACACAGATCAAGGCATCGAATGGTAATAGGAGAGGATTAAGATTAGCTAAATTAAGACCAAAGAAGCATGTTTTCAATCATAGAACTAAACTAGGAAGGAATTGTAAAATCATGCAAATCATATGAATAAATGGGTGAAAAGCTTGATAAAACCACTCAATTAAATACAATATAAACCATAAAATAGTGGTTTATCAACCTCTCCACACTTAAACATTAGCATGTCCTCATGCTAAACTCAAGGAGACCAAATAAATGAGCAGGGAAAGGCAAGAATCATGCAATGCAACCTATGAATGTGAATGCAACTACATGCTAAAATTTTTCTACCTACTTGGTAAAAAAAGTAAATAAATCCTTCAAGAACAAATATGAACTGGATTTCACTAATTCAAATCATATAGTGAAAATAAGTAAACTTGTAAGAAGATAGCTCATAAAAGCAGAGAACATAGAATCAAGCATTGAACCCTCACTGGTAGTGTATATCATTCTAATCACTCTACTCTTCCCTAGTCATGCTTTCTAAACTTTGTTCTTCAGCTAACCAATCAAGAAATATTTAGTATACTAATGCAAACATCATGAGGTCTTTTCAAGGTTGTAATGAGGCTGAGGTAAAGGTGGGGATGTATATATAAGGCTCAGTGAGCTAACAGAGTGAATCCTTTATCAGTCTAAGATCTCACCTAACATATACATACTTTATACAATTTTAAAATACTTTACCTAGCTACCCAAATTTTTTCCACTTTTGTATTACATGCTCATGTATCAAACTTATTTTTGAATTTTGTCCCATGTGCATTGCTTTATTTTGCATTTGGGGAATTCTTTTATATCCGCTTTAAAATAATTTTTTTCTTTCTTTTTTTTATATACACATGGTAATTTAATTACTTTGATTTCACATGAGCATGCTTCCCAAATTTTTTTTTTGAAATATCTTTATTCTTTTCAACTTTCTACCTTGTTTCTATCATCCATGTCCCCATAAAGTTTCCCCGCACTTAAACAATTACACAATTTCTATCTTAAGCTAACCAAGGATTCAACTTGGAATTTTTATTTTGTTTTTCTACTTAAGGCTAGTAATGTGGTTATAAAACAAGGGGAATTTAAAAGCTCAAGGGGGCTAACAAGGTTGATGTAGATGGTAGGCTTTATTTGGGATAAGTGAGCTAAAATCAAACAATGGCCTCAATCATATGCAAGCATGTAAATATACTAAAAAATGGACATATAAACTGAAACAAAGTAAAGATTGCAATTATAGGAAAGAAAATACACAAGAATAAAATATTATGGTTAAATAATGTAACCATGCAATTAAGCTCAAAATGTCACAGGTTGTGTGTTCTTTGGCTCAAAAATCATGTTCCAAATACAACTTCAAACAAATTTAGCACATAAATTTTTTTTTTCAATTTAAATTAGTGAAATACTATAAAAATTTCTTGAAAAGAAATTATTACTTCAACCAAGTAGTAACTAAATGCATAAAATCAAACAAACATGCAATCAAATATGCAAATGCAATAATGAATAAACAAATAAAATAAAATAATGGTGTTGAAAAGAAGAAAATAGCTAACCCATGGAGATCGGTATCGACCTCCCCACACTTAAAGATTGCACCGTCCTCGGTGCATGCGAAGATGTGCAGGTGGACGGGTTGTTCCAACTGATGCTTCTCTCCAAAGATTATGCAGATGGACTTGTCTTGTCTCCCTATGTAAGCGTCTTCCGGTTCCCCTCCGGGTGGCCATCCTGAAAGAAAAAGGGAAGAAAAGTAACCCAGAAATAAAGATAAGAAAATAAATGAAGTATGGATGGGCTAATGCCAAATGAGAAGGGTCTCATTTACATGGAAGCTTCAACATGTACGTGAGAAAACAATAGAAGCCATGGCATGCCAGTGGTACAAAATGTACAACAATGGGGAAGAGAGTGGGTAATGAAAGACAATGTAAGTTCATGTCAATGCAAAAGGAATACAAGTATCATAAAAGATTGACATTGACAGAAAAATAGCATCACCCAGCATTGTAAAACAAGTCACTAAAAATTATACCAGAAAAGATGCAACAGTTAAATAAGAAAATCAACACCAAAGGAAAAATAATAAATTTAGAAAAGAAAAATAAGCACTAAATTAAAATGCAATGAATGAAATATTAAAATAAATAATGAAAGATAAGAAGAATGAGAAGGGAAAGAAGTGAGTAAGAAAGGAGGGAGGGAAAAATTAGGATTGAGGAAGAAAAGATAAGATATTTGGCAAATTAGGATAAGCTGTGCGGCGCAAGCGACGCGGATGCGTAGGGCACGCGGTCGCGTGAGTTGTGTTTGAAGTTAATCGACGCGGTCGCGTCCGCGTGACAGTTTAATGCTACTGGCGCGAGGGTAGCCTCGCGCTCGCACAACTCTCTGTTCAAAATCTTATTTTGCCAAATTTTGGGTGACGCGATCGCGTGGTCGACGCGATCGCGTGAAAGGCCATTTTTGAAAATCGACGCGAACGCATGGATCACGCGTTCGCATGGGAGGGCTTGTGCTTCTAGCATGAGTCTAGCCCAGCTCCATCAAAACTCTCTGCCATGCACCCCTTTACGTCGATTTCACAGGGCACGCGTTCGCGTGGGTGACGCGGACGCATGGGAGGCTTATTTTCCATATGACGCGGACGCGTCAGCGACGCGGTCGCGTGGGTCAGTTTGTGCCAAAGGCACACCTCCAGCCATGCTCTCGCGTGACTCTCTGTTCAAATTTAGTTTCTTCCTAACGCACATACGACGTGGACGCATCGGCGACGCTTGCGCGTCGCGTGCGTAAATTTTTTTTTTTTATGCAGTATGCAGAATGCAATGCTTAATATGAATGCTATGCAAGTATGCATGATTCCAGATTCAATCAAAACTCAAAAACAAACAAAACAGACTAGAATTAAACTGAAAGAGGAACGATAATACCATGGTGGGTTGTCTCCCTCCTAGCACTTTTAGTTAAAGTCCTTAAGTTGGACATTATGGGGAGCTCCTTGTTATGGTGGCTTGTGCTTGTACTGATCCAGGAATCTCTACCAGTGTTTGGAATGCCAACATCCTCCGGGGTCCAAAACAAGGTACGTAAAGCCCTTAGGTGAGTTCAAACAGGCTTGCAGGCTCCCGGAGTGTTCAATGGTAGAATAGATTCCAGGATCCCATATTCTACCTGTACACCCGTTTTTATCTTGATCTGCATTTTTCCAGTTAGGTGATGAGTAATCCGAATTCTCATAGCAGTGACCAAACAGCATCTGAGATCCTTCCAATTAAGCTTGACACCAATTCTTGCACCTCAAATTGAAGTGTGAAACCTCAGTGAATCTTGCATACCAGCTCTGAGTGCGAGTCATTTCCCTTTTACTCTTAAAGCCGCAGAGAACTCTAAGCTGGCCATCTGTTTCAAGTAAACCGTATTCAAGTGGAAAAGTAAAGATAAAAGCTAAGGATTTTACCCACTTGAAGTCTGTGTTGGGTGGTAATGGCCTTGGGATAGGTGTTTCTAGTGGCACTGCAAGCTCTACTCCCTTGTGGTCTTCTGTGAATTCCTCCGCTTCTTTGCAAATTTCTTCAACTTCAACCATGTCTTGATCAAAGTCATTGATATCTTCCTCATCACTTGAGTCATGAATAGGAGGTTGAGAAAAGTTGACCTCTGCATCATCTTCGTATTCACTTGGGGAAGATCTGAAAATAGAAACAATTGCATTAATTCATCGAGACGCTGCAGAGCTCCTCACCCCCAACAATGGAGTTTAGAGACTCATGTCATCAAAGTGTATAAAATTCAGATCTGAAAATGTCATGAGATCCAAAATAATTCTCTAAAAGTTGTTTAAATAGTAAACTAGTAGCCTAGGTTTACAGAAAATAAGTAAACTAAGATAATTGGTGCCGAAATCAACTTATGGGGCCCACTTGGTGTGTACTGGGGCTGAGACTTAAGCTTCTCACGTGCTTGGGCTATTTCTGGAGTTGAACGCCTGGTTGTAACGTGTTTTGGGCGTTGAACTCCAACTTGTAACTTGTTTCTGGCGCTGGACGCCAGACTGCAACATGGAACTGGCATTGAACGCCAGTTTACGTCATCTATCTTTGCGCAAAGTATGGACTATTATATATTTCTGGAAAGCCCAGGATGTCTACTTTCCAACCCAATTAAGATCGCATCAATTGGACTTCTGTAGCTCTAAAAAATCCATTCCGAGTGCAGGGAGGTCAGGATCCAACAACATCAGCAGTCCTTTTTCAGCCTAACTCAAATTTTTGCTCAGCTCCCTCAATTTCAGCCAGAAAATACCTGAAATCACAGAAAAACACACAAACTCATAGTAAAGTCCAGAAATATGATTTTTTCCTAAAAACTAATAATATTTTACTAAAAACTAATTAAAACATACTAAAATCTACATGAAATTACCCCCCAAAAGCGTATAAAATATCCGCTCATCACAACACCAAACTTTAACTGTTGCTTGTCCCCAAGCAACTAGATGAATAAAAGAGGATAAAAAGAAATCAAGAAGCAATAATATCTCAGAGTTTTAAGTGAAGCTCAGATTCTAATTAGATGAGCGGGACTAGTAGCTTTTTGCTTCCGAACAGTTTTGGCATCTCACTTTATCCTTTGAAATT
>NC_029780.3:52236907-52240522 GCF_000817695.3 Arachis duranensis | reverse complement strand
TCCTAGTTAAGTATGTTGATTCTTGAACACAGCTACTTTTATGAGTCTTGGCCGTGGCCCTAAGCACTTTGTTTTCCAGTATTACCACCGGATACACAAATGCCACATACACATGACTGGGTGAACCCTTTTCAGATTGTGCCTCAGCTTTGCTAGAGTCCCCAGTTGGAGGTGTCCAGAGCTCTTAAGCACACTCTTTTTACTTTGGATCACGACTTTAACCACTCAGTCTAAAGCTTTTCACTTGGACCTTCATGACACAAGCACATGATTAGGGACAGCTTGATTTAGCTCCTTAGGCCTGGATTTTATTTCCTTGGGCCCTCCTATCCATTGATGCTCAAAGCCTTGGATCTTTTTTTTTACCCTTGCCTTTTGGTTTTAAGGGCTATTGGCTTTTTCTGCTTGCTTTTTCTTTTTCTTTCTATTTTTTTTCACTTTTCTTCTTTCTTTTTTTCGCAAGCTTGTTTTTTCACTGCTTTTTCTTGCTTCAAGAATCACTTTCATGATTTTTCAGATAATCAATAACATTTCTCTTGTTCATCATTCTTTCAGGAGCCAACAATTTTAACATTCATAAAATTCAATATCAAAAATATACACTGTTCAGGCATTCATTCAGAAGACAAAAAGTATTGCCACCACATATAAATAATTAGAATTTTGCTTATTAAGAACTCAAAAAAAAAATATTGCCTCTTTATTCTAAAACTCTACTATTTTATTCATGTTTGATGATGATGAGAAAAATAAATTATAGCTTAATTGGAGATAAAATCAAAATAGAGATACTAATTACTACTACTAATATATAAATTCTAAGGTAAATTCATAATAAGAACAGATATCACAGAGTTAAGGCAAAGATTAGGACTCAACAACCTTTATTTTGGGAAGTGGGGATTCCTCTAGTCTGTGGGATGCTTGATCCTTCAAGAGATAATTTCTGACGCTTCAGTTCCTTCAAGTCACATCATTGCTCTTCCTGTTCCCTTAGGTGCCATGATCTTGATGAGTTTTGGCTCAGTGATCATGGCAAATCACACCAAACTTAGAAGTTGCTTGTCCTCAAGCAAAAGAAAGGATAGGAGAGGAATAGAGGGAGAGGCAATTTCGAAATCCAAAAGATATGATGAGTTGAAAAAGATTTGAAAAAGATTTCGATTGGAAAAAGATTTGTGTTTATGAATTAAGATACATTTGATATTTTTGAAAAAGGGATTTTAGAAATTAGGGTTTTTAGAAATTAGGATTAAAATTTTTGGAATTGAAGGATGATATTTTGAAACATGTTTATGCAAGAAATCATGAATTGAAACATAAAAATTAGAAAATTTGTGAAGAAAAACTAATTTTACCTCCTCCCCACCATCCTGGCGTTAAACGCCCAAATGCTGCATGTTTTGGGCGTTTAACGCCCAATTGCTGCTTCTCCTGGGCGTTCAACGCCCAGCTGTTGCTTCTTTCTGGCGTTGAACGCCAGGCAGTCCTTTGTCACTGGGCGTTTTTCTAAACGCCCAGGATGTTGTAATTCTGGCGCTAAACGCCCAGAAGGAGCTTCTTTCTGGCGTTCAACGCCCAGAAGATGCTCCTTTCTGGCGTTCAACGCCCAGATGGCTATCCTTACTGGCGTTGAACGCCCAGTGGATGCTTCTTTTGGGCGTTCAACGCCAAAAACATTTCTTACTGGCTTTTTCACGCCAGTGAGCTTCCAAATTCCCCTGTAACTCTGTGAATTTAAGCAATTGCTATTTTACCTTGAAGATACTTGACATATACCTGTAAAAATCAATTAATTAACAAAAACAAATAAAATTAAATTTTGTGAATGGCTGGGTTGCCTCCCAGCAAGCGCTTCTTTAATGTCGTTAGCTGGACTATTACTGAGCTTTAATTAAGTCTCAGTTTTGAGCATTCTTGCTCAAAATTGCTTTCAAGATAATGTTTAACTCTCTGTCCATTAACAATGAACTTTTTGTTAGAGTCATTATCCTGAAGCTCTACGTATCCATATGGTGATACACTTGTAATTACATATGGACCTTTCCCGGGGAATAATTTGAGCCTAGAATTAAATAGTAGAACTTTCTACCCCGGCTCAAAGACTCTGGATGACAATTTCTTATCATGCCATCTTTTTGCTTTCTCTTTGTAAATTTTTGCATTCTCGAAAGCATTGAGTCTAAATTCCTCTAGCTCTTTTAACTGAAGCAATCGTTTTTCTCCAGCTAACTTGGCATCAAGGTTCAGGAACCTGGTTGCCCAGTAGGTCTTATGTTCCAGTTCCACTGGCAAGTGACATTCCTTTCCATACACAAGCTGGTATGGAGAGGTCCCTATGGGGTCTTGAATGCTGTTCTGTATGCCCACAGAGCATCATCTAAGCTTCTTGCCCAATCTTTTCTACGATTAATTACAGTCCGTTCCAGGATTCTTTTAAGTTCTCTGTTAGAGACTTCAGCTTGCCCATTTGTCTGTGGATGATATGGAGTGGCTACCCTGTGGCTAACTCCATAACGAACCAAAGTAGAGTAAAGCTGTTTATTGCAGAAATGAGTGCCCCCATCACTGATTAATACTCTAGTGGTACCAAATCTGCTGAAGATGTGTTTCTGGAGGAATTTTAACACTGTTTTAGTGTCATTAGTAAGTGTTGCAATAGCTTCCACCCATTTGGATACATAATCCACTGCCACCAGAATATAAGTGTTTGAGTATAATGGTGGGAAAGGTCCCATGAAGTCAATACCCCATACATCAAACAATTCAATCTCCAAGATCCCTTGTTGAGGCATGGCATAACTGTGAGGCAGATTACCAGATCTTTGGCAACTGTCACAATTAAGTATAAACACTCGGGAATCTTTATCGAGAGTAGGCCAGTAGAAGCCACATTGGAGGACTCTTGTGGCTGTTCGCTCACTTCCAAAATGTCCTCCATACTGGGATCCATGGCAATGCCATAGAATCTTCTGCGCTTCTACTTTAGGCACACATCTACGGATTACTCCGTCTGCACATCTCTTAAAGAGATACGGCTCATCCCAAAGATAATACTTTGCATCCGTGATCAGCTTCTTTGATTGCTGCCTACTGTATTCTTTGGGTATGAATCTCACTGCCTTGTAGTTTGAAATGTCTGCAAACCATGGCACTTCCTGGATGGCAAAGAGTTGCTCTTCCGGAAAGTTTTCAGAGATCTCAGTAAGAGGGATGGACGCCCCTTCTACCGGTTCTATTCGGGACAGGTGGTCTACTACCTGATTCTCTGTCTCTTTTCTGTCTCTTATTTCTATATCAAACTCTTGCAGAAGCAACACCCATCTTATAAGTCTGGGTTTTAAATCCTACTTTGTGAGTAGATATTTAAGAGCAGCATGATCAGTGTACACAATCACTTTTGATCCTACTAAATAGGATCTGAATTTGTCAGTGGCGTAAACCACTGCAAGCAGCTCTTTTTCTGTAGTTGTGTAATTCTTCTGTGCGTCATTTAAAACACGACTGGCATAGTAAATGACGTGTAAAAGCTTGTCATGCCTCTGTCCCAACACTGCACCAATGGCATGGTCACTGCCATCACACATTAGTTCAAATGGCAATGTCCAGTTTGGT
>NC_029780.3:52232459-52236393 GCF_000817695.3 Arachis duranensis | reverse complement strand
ATTTTTTTCATTATGAACCACTGTCATGCCTCCCTTCTTAGGGACGACTTGTACAGGGCTTACCCAGGGGCTGTCAAAAATAGGATAAATAATCCCAGCTTCTAGTAATTTAGTGACCTCCTTCTGCCTGACTTCCTTCATGGCTGGATTCAGCCGCCTCTGTGGTTGAACCACTGGCTTAGCGTCATCCTCCAATAGGATCTTGTGCATGCATCTGGCTGGGCTAATGCCCTTAAGATCACTGATGAACCACCCAAGAGCTGTCTTGTGTGCCCTCTGCACTTGAATTAGTACTTCCTCTTCCTGTGGCTCTAAGGTAGAGCTTATGATTACAGGAAAGGTATCATCTTCTCCCAGAAATGCATATTTTAGGGATGGTGATAATGGTTTGAGCTCGGGTTTGGGAGGTTTCTCCTCTTCCTGCGGGATTTTCAGAGGTTCTATTATTCTCTCTGATTCCTCCAAATCAGGCTGAACATCTTTAAAGATGTCTTCTAGCTCTGATTCGAGACTCTCAGCCATATTGACCTCTCTTACCAGAGAGTCAATGGCCATATTGACCTCTCGTACCAGAGAGTCAATGATATCAACACTCATGCAGTCATCTGGGGTGTCTGGATGTTGCATGGCTTTGGCAACATTCAACTTGAGCTCCTCCTCATTGACTCTCAGGGTTACTTCCCCTTTTTGGACGTCAATGAGGGTTCGGCCAGTTGCTAGGAAAGGTCTTCCTAGAATGAGAGTTGCACTCTTGTGCTCCTCCATTTCCAGCACCACAAAGTCAGTAGGAAAGGCAAATGGCCCAACCTTGACAATCATGTCTTCAATCACGCCTGATGGGTATTTAATGGAGCCATCAGCAAGTCGAAGACATATCCGGGTTGGTTTGACTGATTGTGATAATAGATGTAGGTATTAAGTTGATACTAGCCCCAAGATCACATAGAGCCTGCTTGGTACAAGTACCCTCTAATGTGCATGGTATCATAAAGCTTCCGGGATCCTTAAGCTTCTCAGGTAAGCTTTCCAGGATAACTGCACTGCATTCTTTGGTGAGGTAAACTTTTTCAGTTTCCCTCCAATCCTTCTTATGACTTAAGATCTCTTTTATGAACTTGGCATAAGAGGGTATTTGCTCAAATGCTTCTGCAAACGGAATCTTTATTTCAAGAGTTCTGAGATAGTCTGCAAAGCGAGCAAATTGCTTATCCTGTTCCGCTTGGCGGAGTTTTTGAGGATAAGGCATTTTGGCTTTGTATTCCTCAACCTTAGTTGCTGCAGGTTTGTTGCCTGTAGAAGTGGGTTGGGAAGCCTTTTTAGAAAGGTCAGCACTTGTATGTGACTGATCCCCCACTGGCGTTTGAATGCCAGGGGTGGAAGCTGGAGTGGCGTTAGACGCCAACTCCTTATCTGTTACTGGCGTCTAAACGCCAGAACTGTGCTCCCCTTGGGCTTTCAACGCCGGATTCATGCTTGTTTCTGGCGTTGAACGCCAGGAATGAGCATGGTCTGAGCGTTCAGCGCCATCCTTATTCCTCTCTGGGCTCTGATTGTCCTCAGAGGGATTTTGAGTAGTCATTTGTTCATTTCTTGGCTTCCTGCTGCTTTGAAGTGAGGTATTTAATGTTTTCCCACTTCTTAATTGAACTGCTTGGCATTCTTCTGTTATTTGTTTTGACAGTTGCTTTTCTGTTTGCTTTAACTGTACTTCCATATTCCTGTTATCCATTCTTGTTTCCTGTAGTATTTCCTTGAATTCGGCTAGCTGCTGAGTTAGAAAGTCTAATTGCTGATTGAATTCATTAACCTGATCTACAGGACTGAGTTCAGCAGTTACTGTTTTAGCTTCTTCTTTCATGGAAGATTCACTATTTAGGTACATATGCTGATTTCTGGCAACTGTATCAATAAGCTCTTGAGCTTCCTCAATTATTTTTCTCATATGTATAGATCCACCAGCTGAGTGATCTAGAGAAATCTGAGCTTTTTCTGTAAGCCCATAGTAGAAGATGTCTAATTGCACCCACTCTGAAAACATCTCAGAGGGGCATTTTCTTAGCATCTCTCTGTATCTCTCCCAGGCATCATAAAGGGATTCATTATCTCCTTGTTTGAAGTCTTGGATGCTTAGCCTTAGCTGTGTCATCCGTTTTGGAGGAAAATAGTGATTTAGGAATTTTTCTGACAGCTGTTTCCATGTCTTTATGTTGTTCTTAGGTTGGTTATTTAACCACCTCTTAGCTTGATCTTTTACAGCAAATGGAAACAGTAGTAATCGGTAGACATCCTGATCTACTTCCTTATCATGCACTGTGTCAGCAATTTGTAAAAATTGTGCCAGAAACTCTGTAGGTTCTTCATGTGGAAGACTGGAATACTGGCAGCTTTGCTACACCATGATAATGAGCTGAGGATTCAACTCAAAGCTACTAACTCCAATGGAGGGTATACAGATACTACTCCCATATGAAGCAGTAGTGGGGTTAGCATATGACCCCAGAGTCCTTCTGGACCAACCCCAGAGTCCTCCTGGACTGTTCATTTCCACTTAGTTCCATGATGGAGCAAGGGAGATGGTATGGATGTTAATATTGTTTATTTTATTTAATTTATTATATAAAGAAAATTGATTTTCGAAATAATAAAATAAAATAAAATAAAAACCGAAATAAAAATAAAAGTAAAATAAATAAAGAAAGAAAATTAACAATTAAAATAAATATTTGAAAAATTTTGAAATTGAAATCTGAAAGAAAAAAAATTTCGAAAATATAGTTTAAAACCAGTTAGAAAAGATATTTTTTTTTTGAATTTTGAATTTTATTATGAAAGAGAAAAACACATAAAAGACACAAGACTTAAAATTTTTAGATCTAATGCTCCTTATTTTCGAAAATTTTGGAGGGAAAACACCAAGGAACACCAAACTTAAAAATTTTAAGATCAAGACACAAGAAAGACCCAAGAACACCTTGAAAAATTTTAAGATCAAAACACAAAGAAGACTCAAGAACACTTTGAAGACTCACAAGAACACCAAGAACAAAAGGAAGAACACTAAACTTAAAGATTTTTTTTAGAAATCAAAATAATTTTCGAAAATTATATCAAAATTAGCAAGAAAACACCAAACTTAAAGTTTGGCACAGGATTAAATCAAGAAAAATTATTTTTGAAAAAAGATTTTAAAAAGAAGATACTCAATTGCCAAGAACATAAGCCAATGCTCTAACCAACTGAGTTATAAATGTAACACTTGTTTTGAATAGGTATATTTGGATTATTCCTTTTGGAAGACTAATGCTTTGGAAAAGAACAAGAAAAACAAGAAAAGGCACAGAACAAGAAAAACTAAAAATCAAACAAGAAAAATAAACAAGAACAACTTAAAGATCAAAGAAAAGAAATTCGAAAATTTAAAAGAAAAATATAAAATATGCAATTAACACCAAACTTATAACAAGACACTAGACTCAAAGAAAAATTAAAAATTAATAAAGAAAAATAATATTTTTGAAAAGAAAATGAAAGACTCTGACCCAATTGCCAAAATCTTCCTAATCTAAGAAATAAAATAAACCTTTAGTTGTTCAAACTCGAACAATCCCCGGCAACGGCGCCAAAAACTTGGTGCACGAAATTGTGTATGCCAATATTAATGGACTATTTAACACAGCTTCGTACCAGTAACCAGCAGGTGCACTGGGTCGTCCAAGTAATACCTTACGTGAGTAAGGGTCAATCCCACGGAGATTATTGGTTTGAAGCAAGCTATGTTTATTTTATTATTCTTAGTCAGGATTTCAATTAAAATTATCAGTTTGAATTATTAGAAAAATAAAAGAGCGTGAAATAAATAATTGTTACTTGTAATGCAGTAATGGAGAATATGTTGGAGTTTTGGAGATGCTTTGTCTTCTGAATTTCTGTAATA
>NC_029780.3:52231968-52232264 GCF_000817695.3 Arachis duranensis | reverse complement strand
GAATAGGATCCATTGATCCTTTTGCGTTTGTCATCATGCCCAGCAATCGCGAGTTTGAAGCTCGTCACAGCCATTCAATCCATGAATCCTACTAGGAATACCACAGACAAGGTTTAGACTTTCCGGATCCTCAAGAGTGGCCGCCATCAATTCTAGCTTATACCACGAAGATTCCGATTAAGGAATCTAAGAGAAGCTCATTCAATCTTATGTAGAACGGAGGTGGTTTTTAGGCACACGTTCATGGATTGAGGAAGGTGATGAGTGTCATGGATCATCACCTTCTTCATAATTAC
>NC_029780.3:52229732-52231838 GCF_000817695.3 Arachis duranensis | reverse complement strand
AGAGCTCCTCACCCCCAACAATGGAGTTTAGAGACTCATGCCGTCAAAGTGTATAAAATTCAGATATGAAAATGTCATGAGGTACAAAGTAATCCTCTAAAAGTTGTTTAAATAGTAAACTAGTAGCCTAGGTTTACAGAAAATAAGTAAACTAAGATAATTGGTGCAGAAATCCACTTCTGGGGCCCACTTAGTGTGTACTGGGGCTGAGACTTAAGCTTCTCACGTGCTTGGGCTGTTTCTGGAGTTGAACGCCAGGTTGTAACGTGTTTTGGGCGTTGAACTCCAACTTGTAACTTGTTTCTGGCGCTGGACGCCAGACTGCAACATGGAACTGGCGTTGAACGCCAGTTTATGTCATCTATCTTTGTGCAAAGTATGAACTATTATATATTGCTGGAAAGCCCTGGATGTCTACTTTCCAACCCAATTGAGAGCGCATCAATTGGACTCCTGTAGCTCCAAAAAATCCATTCCGAGTGTAGGGAGGTCAGGATCCAACAGCATCAGCAGTCCTTTTTCAGCCTAACTCAGATTTTTGCTCAGCTCCCTCAATTTCAGCCAGAAAATACCTGAAATCACAGAAAAACACACAAACTCATAGTAAAGTCCAGAAATATGATTTTTTCCTAAAAACTAATAATATTTTACTAAAAACTAATTAAAACATACTAAAATCTACATGAAATTACCCCCAAAAAGCGTATAAAATATCCGCTCTTCAGCTGTCCACTGGAGTCTCTAGTGTCTTCTTCATGCTGCATTCTTTATTAGATTCGACACATGAAGCCATGGGAGTCTGTTGAGTGTCTGAACGTCTGGAAGATAATTGATTTATTGCTTGCTCCAGTTGATGAAGGGTTACATTAAATTGTTTTACTGATTCTTCGAGGCGAACCTGTGATTCTGGGCTTGATGGATATGGACATGGTGTATAGGGGAGTGGTGGTTCTTGGGAGTAATTGGATCGGTGTTGAGGTGGATAAGGATCATATGGTGGTGAATGGTGAAAAGAAGCTTGTGAGTATGGTGGATTGGGGCTGTGTTGAAGGGATGGTCTCTAAGCATAGTGTGGGGCTTGCTGGTAACTACAAGGCGGTCCACCAAATCTATCAGTTGGGCATGCATTGTAAAACGGTCTTTGTCCATGATATCTAGGAGGATGTTGTTGCCTAAAAGAGTGATCAGATCCTTGTGGCTCCATCCATCTTTGATTGCTTAGACCTTAATGCATAGTCCTGTTATAGCTTCCATTCCTTGCAATAAAATTAGAACCAAACTCAAAGCGAGAGGGGTGAGAATTCATAGCAGCTATCAGAAATAAGAGGGAAGAGAGAAAACAAATAAACAAGTGAAAGAAAAATATTTTATTTTATTTTATTTTTTAGTTTTTTTTTTTTGAAAAATATTTACAATAACCAATAATAAGGCACACGTTTGTAATTCCCCGGCAACGGTGCCATTTTGAAAGAACTGAAGATTGATGGTTTAGAAGTTAAAGTAAACTCTCGTTGTAAGTATAGTTACTAAACCAAGCAATCAACCTTTCTTACAAACGTTTTGGTTGTCACAAGTAACAAACCCCTAAATAAATTGATAACCGTAGTATTTAAACCTCGGGTCATCTTCTCAAGGAATTGCAGGGAGGTGTTCTTATTATTGGTTATGAGCTTTGTAAATTGGGGGTTTTGGAATTTGGGCAATGGGCACAGACATAAAGGAAAATAAATTAATAATTATAAAACCTCTTGGCAAGGTATGAGAAATTGGAAGTCCTATCCCAGTTATCCTTATCAATTGTGATGAGAATTGGATTTTTCTCCCACTATGTTAACCTTTAACTATGAAGGTAAGTTAAGTGGATGAACTAATTCGAATCCTCAAATTCCAGTCTTTCCTTGGGAAAAGTTAGAATTATTGGATCTCGAATTAATCCTTGAAAAATTCCAATTTTCAGTCAACACCTCGAGTTTGATAACTCAAGCGTCACCAATTATTTAACCCAAGCCAAAAGGGAACATTCTAAATTAAATTGAAAGCATTCATGTAACTAAAGCAATCATAAATCTGACACATATCAAATTACGTCTAAACATAAATTCAAGT
>NC_029780.3:52178753-52229586 GCF_000817695.3 Arachis duranensis | reverse complement strand
AAGAAGTTGAAATCCTAATCCTAATCCTAATCCTAAATCCTAAGAGAGAGGAGAGAACCTCTCTCTCTAAAAACTACATCTCAAATCTAAAATTGTGAGTTATGAAAGCATGTTAAGTCTCTGCATGTTCCCTGACTTTAATCTGTGTTTCTGGGCCAAAAACTAGGTTGAAATGCAGCCCAGAATCTCTGCCAGTGACTTTTGTAATTCTGCAAATCGCGCACGTCACGCGTCCACGTCGTCCACGCGATCGCGTCACTCAGCATTTTTCGTATCACGCGTGCGCGTCATCCACGCATTCGCGTCGTTCGTGCAGCTTCCAATCCGCGCGGTTGCGTCAAGCACGCGATCGCGACACTCTGATTTCTTCCATTTCACGCGGTCGCGTGAGCCATGCGACCGCGTGACTTCTCGCTGGTCATCTCCTCAATTCCTTGTGTTCCTTCCATTTTTGCACACTTCCTCTTTATTCTCTAAGCCATTCCTGCCCTATGAAGCCTGAAACACTTAACACACAGATCAAGGCATCGAATGGTAATAGGAGAGGATTAAGATTAGCTAAATTAAGACCAAAGAAGCATGTTTTCAATCATAGAACTAAACTAGGAAGGAATTGTAAAATCATGCAAATCATATGAATAAGTGGGTGAAAAGCTTGATAAAACCACTCAATTAAATATAATATAAACCATAAAATAGTGGTTTATCAGTCCCAAACCTTGCTTTTGCACCCGTCTTCTTGTTGATCCTTAGTGTTCCAACCGGGTGGCAGGCAATTCGGAATTCTCGTTGAAGCGGCCAAACAATTTCCTAGACCCATTCAGTTGAGCTTTACACCAACCTTTGCGTTTAAATTTTGAGCATACAACCATGTTGAACCTTTCAGGACAACTCTTATCACTAACCATCTTCCTCTTACTCTTGATGCCACAGAGAACTCTAAGTTGACCATCCGTCTCCAGTAGCCCATATTCAAGTGGAATTAGAAAGCTAAGGGATATGAATTTTACCCACTTGAATGTTGTGAAGGATGATGGCAACTTAGGGGGAGGGGTTTCTAATGAACTTGCAGGCACTACTCCTTTGTGTTCTTCTTTGATAACTACCACCTCTTTGCAAGCTTCTTCAATTTCAACCTCTTCCTCTTGGTAGCTTTCTTCCACTTTAATCTTTTCTTCATTGCTTACCAAGAGCATGGGAGGTTGTGCTTTTTCTTCTTGAATCTCCATCTCTTGATAAACCTCTTCCAAGTCTTCAACCATGACATGCCTTGGAGGTTGTACACCCTCCTCAACATCAATTTCAAACGTCTTGGAAGGAGGTTCTATAACTTGAGTTTCCCATGGAGGTTCTGCATCTCCTAAGTCTTCAACCACTTCTTCTTCTGCAACTATTATGGCTTCCTCCACTTGTTCTAGTGCAAAGTCATGCTCCTTATTGTCCATTGGAGTCTCTAGTGTCTCCTTCATGCTACGTTCTTCATTAGATTCTCCACATGAAGCCATGGAGGTTCCTTGAGTGTCTGAACATCTGGAAGGTAATTGTTTTATTGCTTGCTCCAATTGATGAAGGGTTGCATGAAATTGATCTACTGTTTCCTAGAAATAATCCCTTGACTCTTGTTCCTCCTTGATGATTACCTTTCCATGACAACTCCCTTCAATTACTCCTTCATCTTCAAGGGTCTCTCCTACCTTCACCTTTAGTGCCTCCTCTAGCTCCTTATGAAGTATGGATTCGCGAAGACGATCCTCTCTCTCTTGTTCCATATCAATAGCATAATTGGGATCATCTTGCTCTTGGATTGGTGGATGTGGGTGTTCTTCCATGGATGGTGGTGATGGGATGGATGGATCATTATGTGGTTGAGATGGAAGTGCATTGGAGCTTGAGGGTTGAATATTGAAGGTATTTAGTGGTCTGATTTGGGTGGCGAGAGCTTGTATAGTAGAGTTTAGATCGGCAAATGCTTTCTCCATGGAGGTTTGGGGTGGATAGGAGGGTTCATTTGTTAGGAGAAAGGGTTCATGGTAGGAAGGGGGTTCATCTTGATAATGATAAGGAGATGGTGTATATTGAGGTGGTAGTTCTGTGTGTGGTTCATTTGGCTCATAAGGTGGTTGGTATGGTGGATATGGGTTAGGGTCATATGGAGGTGAATGGTGGAAAGGGGCTTGTGAGTATGGTGGTTCAAAATTATATTGAGGAGGAGAGGGTTCATGGGCATATGGTGGGTCTTGTTGGTAACTACAAGGGGGTCCACCATATCTATCATCTTGGTATGCATTGTAGAATGGTCTTTGTCCATGATATCTTGGAGGGTGTTGTCGCCTAAAGGGTTGATCAGATCCTCTTGGCTCCATCCATCTTTGATTGCTTTGACCTTGATGCATATTCCTGTTATAGCTTCCTCTTCCTGCAACATAGTTGTAACCAGACTCATAGCCAAAGGGGTGAGAGTTCATAGTAGTGAGAGAAAATAAAAACAAAAATTAATAAAAAGAAAATATTCTGAAAAAGATTTGATTTTTTAAAAAAAAAATAAGATAAGATATATATATTTTTTTGAAAAATATTTACAATAACCAATAATAAAGCACACGTTTGCAATTCCCTGGCAACGGCGCCATTTTGAAGAACTGAAGATTGATGGTTTAGAAGTTATAGTAAACTCTCGTTGTGAGTATAGTTACTAAACCAAGCAATTAACCTTTCTTACAAACGTTTTGGTTGTCACAAGTAACAAACCCCTTTAAAATTGATAACCGAGTATTTAAACCTCGGGTCGTCTTCTCAAGGAATTGCAGGGAGGTATGTTCTTATTATTGGTTATGACTTTTGTAAATTGGGGGTTTTGAGAATGAGGAACAAGTATGATAAATGATAAGTGAAATAAATAAATATCTATAAAGTAAACTCTTGGCAAGGTATGAGAAACTAGAAGTCCTATCCCGGTTATCCTTATCAATTGTGATGAGAATTGGATTTTTCTCCCACTAAGTCAACTTCTAACTATGAAGGTAAGTCAAGTGGATGAATTAATTTTTAATTCCTCAGGTCCTAGTCTTTCCTTGGGAAAGGCTAGAGTTATTGGAACTCGAATTAATTCTTGAAGAGTTTCAATTTTCAGTCAACAATGAGTTTGACAACTCAAGAGTTACCAATTAATCAACCAAAGCCAAGAATGTAGAAAGCTAAATTAAAATCATATATCTGAAAACATCTCAATAATGTATATTAAATAAGAGAATCAATCCTAACATGAAAAGTTTATAAGCCAATTAGGCAACACAAATCAGATACAAATGAAAGCATCAGAGTAAATAAACGTAGAAGAGAAACATAAATTATTGAACCTGGTATGAAGAAACAATCCCAATGATTAAAAGAAATCATAAATCCTTTAAGAGAAATCCTAATCCTAAGACCTAAGAGAGAGGAGAGAGCCTCTCTCTCTCTCTCTAGCATCTACATCTAAAACCTAAAAATGTGAGTTATGAATTCTCTGATTCTGCTCCACTCCCAACCTCTAATCTGTGTTTTTTGGGCCAAGAACTGGGTCAAAAACAGCCCAAAAGTCACTCCCAGTGCTTTCTGGTCCGTACAGGTTGCGGGCAAGTGACGCGGAGGCGTCGTCCACGCGTCCGCGCGGATTGAAGTTCGCAAATGCGACGCGGGCGCGTCATTCACACGTTTGCGTCGCCTAACTTCGGGGTAGTTATGGAAAATTATATATCAAATCGAAGCCCCGAATGTTAGCTTTCCAACACAACTGGAACCGCGTCGTTTGGACCTCTGTAGCTAAAGTTATAGCCATTTGAGTGCGAAGAGGTCAGGCTGGACAACTTAGCAGTTTCTTCAACTTCTTGTATTCCTTCCACTTTTGCATGCTTCCTTTCCATCCTCTAAGCCATTCCTGCCCTGTAATCTCTGAAATCACTTAACACACACATCAAGACATCTAATGGTAATAAGTGAGGATTAATATTAGCAAATATAAGGCCAAAGAAGCATGTTTTCAATCATAGCACAAAATCAGAAAGGAGAATGTAAACTCATGCAAATAGTATGAATAAGTGGGTAAAGAGTTGATAAAAACCACTCAATTGAGCACAAGATAAACCATAAAATAGTGGTTTATCGATCGGGCCATCATGATCCATAGCATCATGATTGGAGAGGAAGTAGAAGTTAATGAAGTCATCTCTCTAGAACTCTACAAAGTAGCCGAAAAACCCTCCACCTTGGCAAGGCTAGCTTTTCCTAATCTCATTTTCCATCTATGCAACTTAGCTGGAGTTGTCATAGAAGGAGACATCCTCATTGAAGAGGACAAGCCCATCACTAAGAAGAGGATGGAGCAAACAAGAGAGCCCATTCATGGATCTCAAGAGATGTATGAGGAAGCTCATCATCAAGAAATCCCTGAGATGCCTCAAGGGATGCATTTTCCTCCAAACAACTATTAGGAACAACTCAACACTTCTCTAGAAGGATTGAGTCATAACATGAACCAATTAAGGGTGGAACACCAAGAGCACTCCATCATTCTCAATGAGATTAGAGAAGATCAAAGAGCTATGAGGGAGGAGCAACAAAGGCAAGAAAGAGACATAGAGGAGCTCAAGAACACCATTAGTCCTTTAAGAAGAAGGCGCCACCCTCACTAAGGTGGACTCATTCCTTAACTTCCTTGTTCTTATCTCTCTGTTTTTCAGTTTTATGCTATATGTTTGTTTATGTTTTGAGTCTTTACTACATAATCATTAGTATTTAATAACTATGTCTTAAGGTTATGAATAATTCCATGAATCCTTCACCTTTCTTAAATGAAAAATGTTTTTAATGCAAAAGAACAAGAAGTACATGAGTTTCGAATTCATCCTTAAAATTAGTTTAATTATATTGATGTGATGACAATACTTTTTTTTTTGAATGAATGCTTGAACAGTGCATATTTTTTATCTTGTTGTTTATGAATGTTAAAATTGTTGGCTCTTGAAAGAATGATGAAAACGAGAAATGTTATTGATGATCTGAAAAATCATAAAATTGATTCCTGAAGCAAGAAAAAGCAGTGAATAACAAAGCTTGCAAAAAAAAAAAGAAAGAGAAAAAAAGCAAGCAGAAAAAGCCAATAGCCCATAAAACCAAAAGACAAGGGTAAAAAGGATCCAAGGCTTTGAGCATCAATGGATAGGAGGGCCCAAGGAAATAAAATCCAAGCCTAAGCGACTAAATCAAGCTGTCCCTAACCATGTGCTTGTGGCATGCAGGTCCAAGTGAAAAGCTTGAGACTGAGTGGTTAAAGTCGTGATCCAAAGCAAAAAGAGTGTGCTTAAGAGCTATGGACACCTCTAACTGGGGACTTTAGCAAAGCTGAATCACAATCTGAAAAGGTTCACCCAGTCATGTGTCTGTGGCATTTATGTATCCGGTGGTAATACTTGAAAACAAAGTGCTTAGGGCCATGGCCAAGACTCATAAAAGTAGCTGTGTTCAAGAATCAATATACTTAACTAGGAAAATCAATACCACTATCTGAACTCTGAGTCCCTATGGATGCCAATCATTCTAAACTTCTAACGATAAAGTGAGATGCCAAAACTGTTCAGAAGCAAAAAGCTACAAGTCCCGCTCATCTAATTAGAACTAATATTCATTGATATTTTGAGATTTATAGTATATTTTCTTCTTTTTATCGTATTTTATTTTCAGTTGCTTGGGGACAAGCAACAATTTAAGTTTGGTGTTGTGATGAGCGGATAATTATTACGCTTTTTGGCATTATTTTATGTAGTTTTTAGTAAGATCTAGCTACTTTTAGGGATGTTTTTATTAGTTTTTATGCAAAATTCACATTTCTGGACTTTACTACGAGTTTGTGTGTTTTTCTATGATTTCAAGTATTTTCTGGCTGAAATTAAGGTACCTGAGCAAAAATCTGATAGGAGGCTGAAAAAGGACTACAGATGCTATTGGATTCTGACCTCCCTGCACTCGAAATGGGTTTTCTGGAGCTACAAAACTTCCAATGGCGCGCTCTCAATTACGTTGGAAATTAGACATCTAGGGCTTTCCAGCAATATATAATAGTTCATACTTTATTCGATTTTAGACGACGCAAACTAGCGTTCAACGCCAGTTCCATGCTGCATTCTGGAGTAAAACGCCAGAAACACGTCACAAACCAGAGTTAAACGCCAAAAACACGTTACAACTTGGTGTTTAACTCTAAGAGAAGCCTCTACACGTGTAAAGCTCAAGCTCAGCCTAAGCACACACCAAGTGGGCCCCGAAAGTGGATTTCTACATCAATTACTTATCTCTGTAACCCTAGTAGCTAGTTTAGTATAAATAGAACTTTTTACTATTGTGATAGGGATCTTTGATCAGTTTTATGCTATCTTAGACTTTTGTGGAGGCTGGCCATTCGGCCATGCCTGAACCATTATCACTTATATATTTTCAACGGTGGAGTTTCTACACACCATAGATTAAGGTGTGGAGCTCTGCTGTTCCTCGAGTATTAATGCAAAGTACTATTATTCTTCTATTCAATTCACGCTTATTCTTATTCTAAGATATCCATTTGCACCCAAGAACCTGATGAATATGATGATTATGTGACACTCATCACCATTCTCACTTATGAACTTGTGCCTGACAACCACTTTCGTTCTACATGCAAATAAGCTCGAATGAATATCTCTTGGATTCCTTAACTAGAATCCATTGGTAGCATTCTTGAGAATCTGGAAAGTCTAAACATTTTCTGTGGTATTTCGAGTAGGATTCAGGGATTGAATGACTGTGACGAGCTTCAAAGTCGCGACTATAAGGCATGGTGACAACGCAAAAGGATAGTAAATCCTATTCTTACATGATCGAGAATCGACAGATGATTAGTCGTGTAGTGACAGCGCACCTAGACCATTTTCACTAAGAGGACGGATGGTAGCCATTGACAACGGTGATCCCCTAACATACAGCTTGCCATGGAAAGGAGTAAGAATGATTGGATGAAAGCAGTAGGAAAGCAGGGATTCAGAAGGAACACAGTATCTTCATGCGCTTATCTGAAATTCCCACCAATGAATTACACAAGTATCTCTATCTTTATTTTATGCTTTATTTATCTTTATATTCGAAAACCATTATAACCATTAGAATCTGCCTGACTGAGATTTACAAGATGACCATAGCTTGCTTCATACCAACAATCTCCGTGGGATCGACCCTTACTCATGTAAGGTTTATTACTTGGATGACCCAGTGCACTTGCTGGTTAGTTGTGCGAAGTTGTGAAGAATGTGTGTGAACCATAGTATTGTGCACCATGTTTTTGGAGCCATTGCTAGGAATTGTTCGAGTTGTGAAAAGTATGAGTCACAATTTTGCCTATCATGACCACTCATCAACTTGATCTAGGCTTACAACGATTTGGATAAATTAAATTTTTAAGGAGTAAGCCCAGGGATTAAGTTTGGGGTGGCCACTACCATACAAGAATCAATCAGCAAGCCCAATACCACTCAATTTGGAAGCATTTAATACATTGGTGGAGGCTTGAATGAGAATTTTAATGTGTTCAGGGGAGATTAGAAGCAAAGAATGTGAAAGGATTGGAATTACTTCTTCCCCATGAACACTTTAAAAACCCAATGATGAACCCAATTTATTGATATGCAAATGAATTAAGTTTGGTGTCCCAAGGAACACCCATCAGTTGTAACTCCATTCACTAGCATTGAAAAGGAATGTGGAGGATCATTTTGTCATTACTGATGGGGTTTTCGGTTTCTTTTTTTTAGGAGATTGAGTGGGGCCCACTTAATAGATAACAAGGAGGTCAAAGTGTACTTACACTTTAGAACTCAACATATTCAGAGGGCACAGTGGGATAAGGGTTGGCGCCTTTTCCCACGCTAGGCGCCACTCCCCAAGTGGAAAACATTGAATTCCCTTCTTTTCCCACCATTCGAACCACACCCTTCACTCCTATAAATCCCTTACCCTCCCCATTCCCTCCCACTTCCATACACAAAATAAACTCACAGAGAGCTTTCTCGTTCTTCTTTCTCTCTATCTTTCTACTTGATTAGGACAATCAAGTGCTAAGTTTGGTGTTGGGGCAAAACTTTGTTTTTCTTGTGTTTCTTTGCAACACTCCATTAATATCTCAGAACCCTCAAACACCCTCTCTCTCTCTCCACCCAATGGCACCACCAAGATCCTTAACCTCAAAAAAAAGAAAGACCAAAGAACCAACCTTAGGTTCCTCAAGCTCAAACTTCAATGAGTACAAATTCCTCTCAACATTAAACCAAAACTAATTCTATGATTGGGTGAGTGAGAGGAAAATCATCCCAGAGGTCAGCTTCCAACTAGGAAGGAATGAGCACCTTGAGATCAACATTGAGATCAACAACAGGGGTTGGGCACTCTTCTGCAACCCACCAAAGAAAGTGGTGAAAGGAGTGGTAAGAGAGTTTTATGCCAATGCCGTGCCATAGCCAGGGCAAACTTATGGGTATATTAACTATGTGAGGGAAAAGTCCATTGATTATTGTTCCTCTAACATAGAAAGGGTGCTGATGGTGAAAAGGATCAACTCTACTCGGAGTTATGAGGAGAGGATGAAGCAACTAGACCCAGGCTTTGATGAAATCCTGAATGAAATATGTGTACTAAATGTGCAGTAGATCAATGACAAAAATGGAAAACCCAACCAGCTGAGGAGAAGGGACTTGAGCCCCTAAGCTAGGGGGTGGTTAGACTTTGTGAGAAGATCTTTGATTCCTACATCAAACACATCTGAGGTGACCAGGGAGAGGGTTGTACTTATATACAGTATAATGAAGGGATAGGACGTGAATGTTGGGGAGTTGATTGCTAACAACATCAACAAGATACTGAAAAGCACTAACGAGAGCACAGGATTGGCATTCCCCAGCATCATACAAGAGCTATGTGATGACGCTGGAGTTGAGAAGGTGATTGATGAGGTGTTGGTGAAGCAAGATATGCCTATAACTGCCAAGAAGATGGCCAAGGTGTTGGCCGTCAATCCACTTCAAAAGGCTAGAGAGCATAGAGTTCATGCTCATGTGCCACAACCACAACAACGAGAGGAAGAGGAGGCAAAGGAGCAACCACAATTTCTGGCACTTCAACCACCACCATACCAACAATACCAACAATTTCCTGAAGGAATGAACTGGGAGCAGCAGCAAGGAGGCGTGCACCAAATGAAGGGAGATCTACATCAATTGAGGAAAGATGTCAACCAATTTTAAAGTAGCCAAAGGGAGCAATGGAACCAAGTGAATGAGAAAATACACAACCTCCAAGAAAGTTTTGAGCAAGCAAGGAAGGTGTAGCAAGAGGAGTTCGATTGGGGTGAGGTGCGAAGTGCACTTAACAAGGTGGTGGAGCAAAACAAATGGCAGCAGAGGAACCTTGCTGAGTTCAGGCATCTCTATGATGCCCAGACCATTTCAAGGAGACAATATGATATCAACACACAAGCGAAGCTGAATCACTTGTGTAATGCCGTGGCCGCCATCAACCCTGGATACCCAACTTTCATGTAAGGGCTAGAAGAATTGAGTGCTAGACAAGAGGAGATCCTAGCTAAGCATAAGGAGGATGAAAGAGATTATATAGTGAGGCTGGGTTTCTGGAAGCCCAAGGACAAGAAAGCACAAGAAGGATCCTCCAAAAAGGGTGGAGATGACTCCTTCCCCTCCAAGAAGAAGGACAAAGGGAAGGGGCCAATAAACTAAAGAAGTTGCATAAGGTTGTTGAGTTCCATGGTTGACATTTCCCAAATTTATAAATTTTGTTTAAGCTTTTATCTGTTTACTTTATGTTTGAGAATAATTGATAATGTTAGGATAGTTTATGTTTTATTTTGCTTAAAGTCTTCTGTGAGTCCTTTAATATGCAAGAAAGAAAATGCAATGATAATTGTAGTCTTTATTTTCATCAATAAAGTAGAGTTTGTCTCCATAAGAGTTGTTGTAAGTGTGTAAGAATAAGAGTAAATGAGACTCCAAGAAAGCTTATTCAAAAGAACTAAGGAACAAAAGACTAAGTGAAGAATCTTGAATGAAGTGAAAAGAAAAAAAATGAGTCATGAAAAGTAACTAGTCCTAGAAGGCATGACAAGTTGAAATTGAGGGGTGTTCCTTGAATATCTATAGAACCAAGAAGTAGTAAGCAACAAAGACCCAAGGCTCTGAGCATCAACTACTAGAGAGGGAAGAGAAATGTTGAAAAACTCAAAAAGGGTTAGAACCCCTAGTAGATGCTTGTGGTGAAGATGTGTCAAGAAGAGGCCTGGGCAAGTAAATTCTCCAGGGTGTTTCAATACCTAGCACCCTAAAGTCAACTGGCTTGGGAGTGTTGATTGAAAGCCTAACTAAAGGGTTGTCTTGAGACAAAACACTTAGAGTCATGGTCAATCAACAGAAAAGAAGCACAAAAAAAGGAGTTAACCCTTACTACTTCAAGGTGACAATCAATGAAAAGGACCCCTAAGACACATACTTGAAAAAACCCTTAAGGATCTAGGAGCTCTTTGTGATATTCAAAGGATTCGTGCATGTGTTGAGCACTTAGTCCAATTCCTAGTTATATTGCATCCATTCAAGGTCAAGTCTCAATTCACCAAAAAGACCATTCACATTGATTTGCTTGGGACAAGCAAAGCTTAAGTTTGGTGTTGTGATGACTTACATCATCTACCCTTTTTCTTGCATAAAAAGGACCATAAAAGAGGCATAATCTCATTTGATCATTGCAATTTGTACCTTAATTGATGAATATCATAGTACATTGCTTTGAAATGAGTTTGTGCTGGATTTCAGCTAGAGAAGACATCAAAAATGGGAAAGAAAACAACAAAACAAGTGGGGCGTGTGAAGCAGGCATGCCACTTGGAATAAACGCCACAAAATGTATTGGCGTGGCATGCCAGAAGCTAGGCGTGGCATGCTGGTACAACATTCCAGAGAGTAAAATTAAAGACCATCAAAGGGGCATGGCACGCCAGAAGCAGGGCGTGGCACGCCAATTCGTTACTAAAAGAACAATCACTATGGCGTGCCACTTTGTGTCGAAGGCGTGGCACGCTAGCCCCAGAGTTCACTTGGGCGTGCCACTTAAGGACCAAGGCGTGCCACGCCAAGCTTATGAGACCACAAGTGAATGGGCGTGCCACTTGAGCAACAAGGCGTGGCACGCCAGTAAACAAGGAGACAATGCAAAAGCTGGGCGTGCCACTTGGTATCGAAGGCGTGGCACGTCAGCTCAAGAAGTTCCACTAAGGCGTGCCACTTGAGTGATGAGGTGTGGCACGCCAGCACTTAAGGAGGCAAAATAAAACTGGGCGTGCCACTTTGTATCAAAGGCGTGGCACGCTAGCTCAATCATCTCACTTTGGCGTGCCACTTGAACATCCAGGCGTGGCACGCCAACCTCTGGGACCATGGCAATTGAAGGGCGTGACATGCCAGTCTCATGGCGTGGCACGCTGGTAGTATTTTCCAGAGTGGAAGAAGTGGAGCCAATGAACTCAGGCATGCCACTTGCATGACGAGGCGTGGCATGCCGGCAAGGGGGTGAAGCTTTAAGAAGGGTGTGGCACGCTAGATCCTGGGCGTGCCACGCTGGTACAAATCTCCAGAAGCATAGAGATAAGGGAAGTGACCTTGGGCGTGCCACTTTGGCTCGAAGGCGTGGCACGCCAGGTTACTTTGCCATTTAAAGTGCCTTGGGCGTGCCACTTTGGCTCGAAGGCGCGGCACGCCAGGTTACTTTGCCATTCAAAATGTCCTGGGCGTGCCACTTAGGCTCGAAGGCGTGGCACGCCAGGGGTGAAATAGAGGACGGCGTGCCACTTGAATGGAGAGGTGTGGCACGCCAAATCAAAAACAGAAGGAGCGTGACACACCAGAGAAGTGCCAGTCACACGCCAGCTGGAAGATCACGTTTGTTGAGTTTCTTTTCCCTCCAAATTGTAATTTTCTTTTCACTTTTGTAATTTTCTTTTATTTTCTAGATCTAAGAGTAGTATAAATACCCTTGGAAGTATTGGAAAAGGGGTTAGCAAGTCACAGAGTTTAGTTTTGGGATTTCACTTTTTTGTTTTCACATTTCATCTCTTCCATCTTTTGTACTTTCTCTTTGAGCTATGAGTAGCTAAATTCCCTCTCATTGAAAGAGGGAGCTCTATTGTACTTGATGGATTAATGATAGTGAATTTCTTGTTCTCTTCATCTTCTCTTTGATTTGCTAGAAGGAATTTTGATTTTCATGCTTAGTGTTCAATTAACTTGGAAAAGAGATTGAATGCAAAATGAGTTTCATGGGAACCTTGGAAAAGGAAACATGAAACCATGCTAGAAATCCCTTCTCACACTTGAGTAGAATCTGGGTTTTGGTGTTTGGATATGGTGACATACAATCCTCTGTCTACCTGGACCTATGATGATGTGTGGTGTAATCAGAGACCAAGCATATCTCTCTTCATGAGCAATTAGACCAAGGAATTGGCTATTGATCAAGATCTAAGAGATTGAGTCACCGAGAGATTGGGGCTCAATCAATCATGATTACCAAGAGGTCAATGAGTTGCATGATTGAAGAGGATATGAGCTGGATTTAATCCAAAGAGACAATATCCCCTGATCTTAATGAATTCTCCCATTCTTTTATAGCTTTACTTACATTCTACAAAATCCCATTCCCCTTTACATTCCTGTTATTTCTATTTCTGCATTTTATTGCTTTCTTTTATTCCTTTGCCATTTATGTTTCTGCCATTTATAATTCTGTACTTATAACTTATTCTGTTGAGCTTGACTAATTCACCAATTAATTAAAATTGCTCAAATATACCAATCTCTGTGGATACAATCTCACTCCACTGTGGGTTAATACTTATAACGTTCGTGATCACATAGTCATATTAAAGTCCAGACAAATATATCCATACATTATAAGCTAAAACACAAATAGTAGAAGGAATAAGAGACATATACACAATCATATTCGATATGCAATCACACAATTATGCGTAAACAAGTATGATGCATGTCTGATTTTATTGTAGGTAATGAGCTTATTTGTTGGTTTCAACCCGCACCCAACATAATCCGACACTCCTTGTCAATAAGGCTTTCCAGAACTTAATCTCAGATTATGTACAGCATACCCTCAACCAAGTACTCTCAACTTGCAGGGCTAGTATTTGATCAAATCTCGATATACCACAGGTATGCTAGTCAGGCCTCTACCAAGCATTCTCAGCTTGCAGGGCTAGTACATTCTCTACCGCAGCCTATCTGGGACGCAACAACACAATACGGGCGTCCCCTTACAATATTCTCAAACATCGCTTGAAAGCTCATAAATCATATATAACCATACTTTCCAGAACATAATCATCTTTATCGTTCCTTCATAATCATAAATCAAACATCACAACATCACTGTGACCTTATTTTACAACTCTCTGTTTACTCTGTAAGGCTAAGCACGCTACTATATAACTTTTAATTCCTTTTCTTACTAACTTGTTTATGAATTTTTTGAATCCTGTTTCATTACCTTACATACCCTTATATCTTCTCTTAGGTGTTTATTAAAGAGAATTAGAAAATTCTGCGCTTAAAACTGTCTTCCTAAAACTTTTAGGAAAATTTGTCTTTTTATAAATATTTTATTCAAAACTTTTAAAATTATATTTTGACCCCTAAATTTTTTGGAAAATATATTTTAAGCCCTTAAACTTTTGATATTTATACTTTGACCCCATGATGAGCGGATAATTTATACGCTTTTTGGCATTGTTTTTAGGTAGTTTTTAGTAAGTTCAAGCTACTTTTAGGGATGTTTTCATTAGTTTTTATGTTAAATTCACATTTCTGGACTTTACTATGAGTTTGTGTGTTTTTCTGTGATTTCAGGTAAATTCTGGCTGAAATTGAGGGACTTGAGCAAAACTCTGAAAAAGGCTTGACAAAGGACTGCTGATGCTGTTGGAATCTGACCTCCCTGCACTCGAAATGGATTTTCTGGAGCTACAGAACTCCAATTGGCGCGCTCTCAACGGCGTTGGAACTTAGACATCCAGAGCTTTCCAGAAATATATAATAGTCCATACTTTGTTCGGAAACTGACGATGTAACTTGGCGTTGAACGCCAAGTATATGCTGCTGTCTGGAGTTAAACGCCAGAAAAACGTCATGATCCGGAGTTGAACGCCAAAAACACGTCATAACTTGGAGTTCAACTCCAAGAAAAGCTTCAGCTCGTGGATAGATCAAGCTCAGCCCAAACATATACCAAGTGGGCCCCGGAAGTGGATTTATGCATCAATTACTTACTCATGTAAACCCTAGTAGCTAGTCTAGTATAAATAGGATAAGTTACTATTGTATTAGATAATCTTTTGACAGTTTAATCTCTTGACTGTTTAGCCTTTGATTATTCGGTCTCTTGATCACTCAAGGGGGCTGGCCATTCGGCCATGCCTGAACCTTTTACTTATGTATTTTCAACAGTGGAGTTTCTGCACACCATAGATTAAGGGTGTGGATCTCTGCTGTACCTCAAGTTTCAATACAATCACTATTACTTTTTATTCAATTCCCTTTTATTCTTATTCCAAGATATACGTTATACTTAACTTGATGAATGTGATGATCCGTGACACTCATCATCATTCTCACCTATGAACGTACGTGACTGACAACCACTTCCGTTCTACCTTAGGCCGGGCGCATATCTCTCAGATTCCCCAACAGAATCTTCGTGGTATAAGCTAGATAGATGGCGGCATTCATGAGGATCCGGAAAGTCTAACCTTGTTTGTGGTATTCTGAGTAGGATCCTGGGAATCCGGAAAGTCTAACCTTGTCTGTGGTATTCCGAGTAGGATTCCGGTATTGAATGACTGTGACGAGCTTCAAACTCCTGAAGGATGGGCGTTAGTGACAAACGCAAAAGAATCAATGGATTCTATTCCAACCTGATTGAGAACCGACAGATGATTAGCCGTGCTGTGACAGAGCATAGGAACGTTTTCACTGAGAGGACGGGATGTAGCCATTAACCAAGGGTGATGCCTCCAGACGATTAGCCGTGCAGTGACAGCGCATAGGACCATTTTCCTGAGAGGATTGAAAGTAGCCACCGATGATGGTGATGCCCTACATACAGCTTGCCATGGAAAGGAGTAAGAAGGATTGAAGGAAGAGTGAGTAGTGAAGCAGAGTTTCAAGAGGAGCACAGCATTTCCATACACCTATCTGAAATTCTCACTATTGATTTACATAAGTATTTCTATCCCTTTTTATTTTCCAATTATTATTAATTTTCGAAAACCCATAAACCAATTTAATCTGCCTAACTGAGATTTACAAGGTAACCATAGCTTGCTTCATACCAACAATCTCTGTGGGATCGACCCTTACTCACGTAAGGTTTATTACTTGGACACCCAGTACACTTGCTGGTTAGTTGAACGGAGTTGTGAATTCAACTGGTGCCATAATAATGATTTCATACAAGTACAAAAGAATATGGATCACAATTTCGTCCACCACCCCACAATTTTTTACTAATTAACTTTTAACTCCAAACCTTTTAATAATTAAAATTTTACCCCAAAAAATTAAAAGTTAGGGGTTTCTTGTTCTCTAAGGGGCTTAAAAGTTTCCTTAAAAAATTCATCAAATTTCTAATTGATTTTAAACTCGTTTTTCAATCTTTTCGGTAACCAATTTTTACCAAACCAAATAGTAGCATTTCAGCCATCAATAACACATCAAACACACATAAAATCTCTTGAAAATCATGGCTAGAAGGTTACATTTTCCAACAGCAGCAGCAGTAATTTCATAAGAACTCAACTTTAAAGCATTTAAACAACAAGATTTCATGGTAAAATCATCGTTTAAACACTTAAAATCAAACACCAAACAATTAGATCTCATTTCACACCTCAAGAACATAATTAATCATTGATTAATTTATCAAACCTTATCTCTTTTACAGCTGTCCAAGAATTGAACCAAGAACAAGTTTCAAAAAGCACCTTTACGCTTAATTTAACATCAAAAACTTCTTTAGAATCATATAAACCATCGAGGCTGAAACTTCATGGTGATGAAAAGAAGGATTTTCTCACCTCAAGGATGCTAAAAATCACGTTCTCTTGGAGGTTAAGGTGAGTGAACAAGAGATCCTAAGCAAGAATAAAAGAAAAATCAAGTTTAAACCATGAATAAGTCATGGCCGAAACTTAAGGTGGGAGGAGCAGCCATCATACCTTAATTTACTCCATGAAAATTAGCATAGATGTGAAGAAAAGCAAGAGATGAACACTTTAATTGGTTTATATTTTTTATTGGAGTTTTAGTTTGAGAAAGAACGGAGTTTGAAGTTCTAGTGTTCATGGAAGTTTTTATGATTTTCTCTCATGGAACTCTTGCTTATCCAAAAAGCAAAATAATGATTATGATGATGCTTAGAAGCCGTGGCTTTTGGATGATGATTATCCAAAAATTACTTGCTAAAATATCTTAAAAAAGAATAATTACAAAAGCTATATGTATTAGAACTTAAGTAATTACACTACTAATGGATATACATAAGTTACTTAGTGCAATTGACACTAATAACTGGTTAATCATAAGAATAAAAGATATATGATGATATATTAGCAAAGCTAAGTTCATATAAGAATGCCAGTATTATCTATTACTGGTAGATTTCTAACTCATTTATTATATTTCTAAATATAGATCAACATTAATCACAACAAAGTAAATAATAATATAATATTTCTAATAAAATAATAATATGTGAATATTATATTAATATAATTTTTTTCACAAAATTCGTGACCGGTTCGTCAAAACGAGACTAACCATGAAAATCAGAATTTTGAAATTTGGACCCGAAGTGGCTCAAAAACGCAACTTTTCACAACTTGCCTGCTAAGATCCAGAGAGGTGTCTGGTGTAGTCAAGCTGCTGAATCGGCAGCTTGATGACACAGCACCTGTGCAGCAGAGGTGCTTGTGTACTAAAATTCTTAAAAATTT
The DNA here is from genome assembly GCF_000817695.3 of Arachis duranensis. Lineage (NCBI taxonomy): Eukaryota > Viridiplantae > Streptophyta > Magnoliopsida > Fabales > Fabaceae > Arachis > Arachis duranensis. The sequence goes on along the minus strand of NC_029780.3, from coordinate 52,212,467 downwards.
CATAAAAATTCTGTTTGATCCCGAAAAAGCGTCGTTTTTCGAGGCTAGGCCGTTACATGGAGTCTTGAGCGGGGCGACAGGCTTAGGCAATACCCATCCCTGTCCGCTTCGGTATTATATATATATATATATCTCGAATAAAGTACTAAATTGGTCCCGTACGTTTGGGCGTAATCCTATTTTGGTCCTTAAATTTTAAAGTATTCTATTTGAATCCAAAAAAATTTCATTTAGCTTCAATATAGTTCCACCGTGAGGTCAAAGTTAAATAATTAATGAAATGCCGTACATGACAGCAGTACAAGAACAAGGTCGATAATCTGGAGAACAAATACAAGCTCCAAAGGCACAAAATCAACCGTGTATGTATCAATATATTTATTTATTATTTTTCTTATAATTTAAATGTAATATTTTCTATAGAACTAAGAAAAATGATAAATAAAAGTATTGATGCATTCATGGTTGATTTTGTACTTCTGAAACTTGTATTTATTCTCCAGATTATTGACCTTGTTCTTGTTTTGCTGTCATGGTGGACATTTCGTTAATTATTTAATTTTCACCTTACAGTGGGACTATATCGAAGCTAAATAAAACTTAATACCTGGCCATATATATATAAAATACTTAGTAAAATAATTAATAATATTGTATCATATTTAAATTTTTACTTTACGTTATGTTATGTATATGATGATGGTTATATAAATTTTAAAATTTTATTTTATTTTTTGAATTTCAATAATTATAGGAGCGGGTAGAGGTGGAGCGGGTAGAGGCGGGCGGGTAGGGACAGGATAGATACCCACAGAAGTGGATTAAGGTTTAACTTTTTACTACTCATGGGTAGGACTGGATCGAATTTTATGCAGGTTATTGTATGGTGGGGCGGGATCGGATAGGGCAAAAACTCGCCCTACCTGCTCCATTGTCACCCATAAGTAGCAGCATGTATTGCATAATTAAATAGGAAACTCTTGATGTGATATGTTAATTAATAATTAAAATTCATTATATGAAAATTAAGAATTACCTAATAATTTTTTATTATTAATTTTATATTAAAATAATTATATGTGAGTCTTTCTTGTTATTAAAAGTAGAGAATCAGTGTCTGCGTTGTAATGTGAGGACGGAGTCGATTTTTATTACTTTTTGAAATGTGATAGGGCTTAAAAGTTTTTGGGTTATCCTGGGAATAATAAGATTTGATGGTGACGTTTCCCCTATGGAATCAGCAATTATCTTCAACTTTTTTTGGTTAAGATCAGTGAAGGAGGACTACATTTTTCCCATTAGGTTTCAATAGATTTGGCGTCACTGTAATCAACAAATTTTCAACACTCAAATTGGTCAGATTATAAGGTTGCTTCTAATGTCAGAAGACTTGCGCATGACCTTCACAATTTCAGAAAATCTTCAGACTCAGAGCGTTTATCTTATTTGGGCTGCTCCCCCTATAGACATGGTGGTAAAAGTTATTTGCGACACTAGCATCTTTCAGGACCATAATCTTGCCAGTTTTGATTGTGTACTTCAGATGGAGAATGACTTTTGGATAAATAGGATTGTTTTGGCTTTCTTTTAATTTGGAGCATTTTTAAGAGTGAGCTCTTTGCTATTTTGAGGGAGTTTGTTCTTGTCTGAATAAGTGAATGCAAGCCAGTTATCATTGAAACTCACTATAATTCAGCAGCCAGTCTGACGGTGACTTAGTAATGAAAGTCAGAGAACTATTAAATTTTAATTGGGAGGTTCAATTTCATCTTATTAAAAGAGAGGCTAATATTGTGGCTAATCTGATAGCGAAGAGAGGAGCGTGGAATGAGAAAGATATACCGAGTAGTCTCTACTATAATTTTTTTAAGCTATCTTATTGCTAAGTTTTTCTTATTGGTTTTAGGACTGTGTTTCCTATTCTAATTTTTTCTTAGACACCAACAAATAAATTAGAGAAATTTAATATAGTTGATAGTTTATAATATGATTGAAGTCTGCACAATTTATAATGACATTTTCATATAATAGTTGACACATTCTATCTAACAATAACAAAAGAGCCAATTAGAAAGCAAAATGTGGCAACACTCATTTGATGATTTCTCATTACGTGCTAATAAGTAATTTTATCATTGTTCTGAAAACGAACCGAATTGGTCGGTTCAATCGAGTTGACCAAGAACTAATCACCTAACCAATTCAGTTGAAATGCAAAATTGTTTGGTAAAAAACCGATAAAAAATTGGTCAAATTGATAGTTAACCAATAAATCGGTTGAACCGGATGATTTTTTTCCAATTTTCAATTAAAAAAAATACATAAACCTTCCCCCTTTTCTCTTTCTCTTATTCACGCACACTAGGACCACGGAACACAGCCCCTCTCTTTTTGCGCTCCACGGAACCCTAGCAGCCTTTCTCTCTCCCAGCCAACAGCAGCAGGAGCCAGCGCCCAGTGTCCAGCGCCGTCCTAGCCGACGAACTCTTCTCCTCAGCCAGCGTCAAGCCTCGTCGTCGCTGATTCTCCTAGAGCTCATCTCCTCGTATCGCTAGGTCTTCTCGGAGCTGCTATTGGCGTCGCCTCCTCTGTCCTCATCGTCGTTGGCCACCCTAAACTCGTGTCTTTGTCCTCATCATCGAGCCCTTTCTGTATCTTTCTTGTGCGCATGTCAAGCCTCTATCTTCGATTGCCTGTCTGTCCGAACTTACTGTCCTTCCTCCTTCGCCGTCATTTCTCTTCCTCCCTTACCACCGTAAGCAAAGGTACTTCAATTTATGTTTCCTTATTTTGTTATTTCACTGAGTTGCTGAAATCTAAATTTGAGTTGCTGATTTTTCTGTTTTTGTTCATTTTTTCTTATTTTATTAAATTTTGATGGATAATGGTTGATGGTGTTTTGTTAAATTTTCGAAAAAAAATTTGTTATTCTGAGTTACTGATTTTCTAAAATAATTTTTTGTTCTGAGTTAGGATTGTTAATGTGATTCTGAATTTAATTTGGATGCTAAGTTTGGATTCTTTGCTTAATTTTCTGTTTTTGGATTTTGTAGCTTTAAATGTTGAGAAGTCTTTGAATTCTGAGTTTTTGTTGAATATTTGATTAGCATTGAGAATACAAAATATAGTAGAACAAGATTCGAAGAGCAGGTGGACTCTTGATTAGTTAGTTATTCTGTTTCAGGTCAATATGAATATATAGTGCAGACCTTGTATTTAAAAGTGTGATTTAGTTTTTACTTTAAAATAATATGATCAATGTGTATTAATTCTCATTTATCAATAATTATGTTCTCAATTTTAAGTCTTCGAATTAATTTTTTTGTTTCTTATATCACAAGAATTCTTCTCTTGGAGTATTTATCTTGATTGTCAAGTAATTAAACATGATTAAAGTTTAGAAGTTAATTAAAAAAATTTTTATTATGGATTTTTAATGATAAAATATGAACATATGTGAAATGATAAATTTTTAAATTTTATTAGTTTAAAAAATATTAAATTTAAATATTTGAAATTGTATATTAAATTTTTAATGATTTTATTGTATATTTAATTAAATCGGTTTAATCATAATTCAATTCCGATTAGATCATTAAACTATTGAGTCGGTCATTTGATCGGTTTAATAATCAGTTCAGTTCTCACAATCTTAAATTTTATTGAAGTTTTTACTGCAGTTATTTTTAAATTTTACTATTTTGAAAAATAAAAATTAATTTCAAAAATAGGCTTTATTAATTATTTATTTATTTCAAACACTATATTAAACAAATTGAGTCCAACGAAAGATCCAGAATTAGGCCACATCACCGTAATAATTCATCCCCACAAAAGCATCAAACAAAAACAAATGTTGCGTTGTTCATTTTCTTCTCTAAATGCCGCTGATTTTTTTGGTGACTGATCCGGGCTAAAACTGGTTTGAAAAAAAGAAATTAAAACTTCATGTAGAGAACTTGAAGAATAAAAGAAGAGTATATTTAATACCGAAAAACAAAGAAAAATATATTTTAATTTGGAATAATAATAATAGTGGTATTGTTCTTATAAAATTTGGACTTGAAACTTAATTACAAGTTTTATAAATGCTAAAATTTTGACTATATGAATTAATCAAATTTTAGACAGAGTATGTGAATTGACAAATATGTAACATTTTTAACTACAATTACAATGTGAATTGGTTTTTATGAGATGCTTTTTTGTTTTTAACTTTTTCTTTTTTTCGGTTAATAGTTCTTAACTTATTATGTTGTTGTAACATCTTGTTAATTAGCACAAGATTGGGCCTTCCTTGTTTTTACTATTCAAGTTTGATGGGTCCAATTACAAATGCCACCTACCTCCTTTCTAATCCCAGTTTCCACTTCTCAAGAGTTAGTAACTGCAACCTCAAAAAACCCACCATTTTCAACTGCATAGAGCCATACATCACATTCTTCTTCATCATCAAAGAAAAAAGAGAGAAAAAAAGATGACAAAGAAAAGCTCAGTGCTGCATTCAAAACTCCAAGAACTCTCATCCATACTGGATGATCTGCTGCTGCATGCCCCTAATCAGAAACAGTCCCATGAATCTCTCTCCAAAGACATAAAGAACAAGATTGTTTTCATTCGGAAATTGTTATCTGCTGAAGTTGCTTCCAATTCTCAATCACCATTGTCATCAAGTCCCCACCATCTGAACCACAGTTCTGAGAGACTTGCCTCCTTGGAGAATGCCTTTCATGCATGGGACACTCATAAAACACTGTCCCCTGAATACATCAACATCGACAATGATTCTACCTGCTCTTGCTCCAATGACGATGGAAAAAGAGAAGGAGAAGAAGAAGAAGAGGTTTTCCATGATGACGTTGGTGACACTGACAAGGATATGGTGGAATTTCATGATGAGAGGGAGATAACAAAGATTGGATTTGATAGGATCGCATCGTTTGCTAATTATGAAGATGCTAAGGAATTTTTTGCAGGTTCTTCTAGGTTGAGGGTTGAGAGAAAAGAATTGAGAAGTAAGGAAGAAACAAGAAGAGGAGGCAATAGTGCATGTTATGCAAAAGCTTGTGGGTTTGTATTAGGGATGTTCTTGATGGGATTAATCATTCTTATTTTCTGTGGCGCAACATAGTTTTGCAGCCCTTCCAACTTAGCCAACTTCAATGGTAACTCACATAAATTCTGTTGTATATAACTTACTTTTAGGATACTAGACTAGTCTTCTAATCAATGATTTTGTAATTTGGATTATCTTTTAAACTTTGCAACCGCGGAACATGTCACAGAACTCAGAAGCACAACTGCCATCAGTTTAGTAAACTTATTAAATTGAAGCAACTAACCAAATAGCCCTTGGATTGTGACTAAAATTTAAACTTAACTGTATTCAGTTAAAGTCATTTTGAAATTCTTTTATGCTGTATTGCAATTTATATTATAGTTATTTCAATTGGATGCCTATTTTTTATGTAACGCGCATTTTGTTTAACCATAGTGTTACGAGGTGGTTTCTGCCCTGGACTAAAAGGGTCTTAGTTATAAATTATTAAATTTTATTTGTTTTTTCAGTTTGACTCTGTTAAAAGTAGAAAGGAGCAATAGTTAATTTATTTGGGTTGAGAATTTTTCTACACGATCAAAATATCTTTTGATAGCTTTGTGTTCTCCCACCATAATTCTTGTTGTCTCTGAGATTTATAAATAGAAAATAGGTAGTTTCTATTATGCTTAAAGATCATGGTATTTATGATAATTATAATTGAGTTACAATTTAAAAGTGTTGTTAAAATTTTATAACTTAGAAATAATAAAATAAATATATACTTTTTTCTATTTTGTTCAAGGAGATGCGATGAATGAAAAACATTGTACTTATTCAAGTTTTCAGGTCATAAAAATTATCTAATTCTACCTACTTTGACATGGATGTGCCATGTTTGTATGCAAGGGTGACAAAACTCCCCTGGAATCCCCACTGCTATTGCCTCTAATGGGAATTTGAAGTCGCGGAATATTTCTATGGAAAAATTAGTGTATGAAAAGAACAAATAGTGTATGAAAGGAATAAATATAAGAAAGATCATTTTTTTTTTGCATTGTGAGCTTGTTTGGAATGCTGAGAATTAGAATTTATTTAAGAGTTGAATTCTTATTTTGGAAAAACTAAAAATGAATGATTTGAATTATAGTTATTAAAATCGGATCGGTTCGATTGGAAAATCAATGAATCGGATCTTATACCAGTCCAGTCCGATGTCTACACCGTACAAGATAAAGAACAGGAACAAACCGGTCAAACTTAGAGTGAACCAATGAAATTGATGAATCGGATCCGGTCCAATATTTAGACAGTACAAAACAAAAAATTGGAACAAATCGGTCAAACGCAGAATGAACTAATGAAAATTGATCTGACCGAACCACTTAAAATTTAAAATTTTTTGAAAATGCTTAAGATGTGGTTCAAATCTTTGACCTCAATAAGAGAAATGTCCTTCACAGAAACCGGGTATCATAAATTTTGTTAATATGCATGCAAATTATAATACATATAGATATCTTTCATCAAATAGTTTACTTTTATTTTATAGATTTTAATTTTATTTATAAACTCATTCATTCTTAAATTAATTATATTTTTATTTAATAATAATTATAATCTCACTTATTTTTTCTTTTCATAATTATATAATATCTATTAAAATTATTTTTAATAAATACTCATAGTATATAATAGTATAATAGATATAAACTAATTAATAAATTATTAAAATTTAAAAATAATAGTTATTTTAATATGAAAACAAAATAAAAATATTTAAGATAGAATAAAATTAACAAAAACTTATTATTCGTTTTTCATATTGTTTTAGAATAGTTAGATATTCTTAAAATGTTAGTGAAAATATGTGTATTAAATTATAATTTTAAATTTTTTATTATTTTTTATTCACACAGGACCGAGTCAACCGGTTGAACCAGTAACCCAGTAACCCAATAACTTGACTGTTCGATCACCAGTTCGGTTCTGACAACTATGATTTGAATTCCTTTGAGAATTTCAATTCTCATTCTTCCTTCATTTATAGTCATTCTAAATCATAGAATTAAATTTCAAATAAAAATAAATTCTTTTTTAAAAGAAATAGAATTATTTTCTCATGTTAAATGGTTTTCAAATAAGCTCTATATGTTTTTTTAGAGTAAAGTATTATTTTTGTCTCCAAAATTTGGGATAAGTCCCAAAGTTGTCACTAACGTTTTTTATCGTCCTATTTAAGTCCCTAACGTTTCAAAATTGACTCAATGTTGTCTTGTCGTTAGAGATCTATTAAAAGAATTGATAGTAGGACGAAATTGAGACGATTTTCAAATGTTAGGGAATTAAATAGGATGAAAACATTGGGAACAAAAACGCTACATAGAAATAAATTTTAATTTTATCATTCAATAATATCAATTTTTTTTATGGTACATACTTATTCAATTATTTTTTTAATCACATTTAAATAAATTACATTTAATCACATTACTTTTATTCTAAATAAATTTAATTTTTTATAATTTTACTCTTAAAAATTTTTATTCATCGTAAAATATTTGTAGAATGAAGGGAACCTCAACGGTCAAATATGGCCTTTAAGTATCTCAACAAAAAAATTAATGTATATAATCCCTTAAATTAATAACATTACAGTATACATGTATAGATAAAGGCATATTTAAAAGATTATAAACATCTATCTCTTTTATTGAGATATTTAAAAGGCCATATTTAACTGCTGAGATCCTCTTTTTTTTTTTTAAAAAGTAATACGAGAACGTTCATCTAAAACAAGAAGAGTACATTTACTTAAATTTAAAAATTTGAAAATAATAAGTGATTTTATTTATAATTTTTTAATTTAAAATTAATGATTTTAATCAATTAATTTTTTTAAAACCGAATAAATATAATTGATCATATGAGTAAAATAATACAAATACGTTTATTCTTATCAAATAATTAAATTAAATCATTAATTTAAATGATATCTATTTAAAATTTAAATTAAAATTTTATAATTTAAAATTTTAAATTATGTGAATTAAATAAAAATATAAAAATATACCAATACGATTCAAATTATAGAGAAATAGGAATGAGTTCATTGTATCAATGGGCGAATTTCAACAAAATCTGAAAGTTTGCCGATGTAGTGGATGAACTTGTTCCAATTCAACAAAAAAAATTTGTTTTAGAAAATAATTATTATTTTTTAATTTATTTCAGAGAATTTTCCTAGTGCTAACTGTAAAGTATATCAAGTCCTATATTATCTAAAAATAAAACATATTCTTTATAAGTGTAAAATAAGATCTTTTAATATAACTTTTAGGTTAAATCAGACAAATTTAATTTCATATAATAACTTCTATAATCACTGAATGTCAAGATTTAAATCAATTATCCAAGGGTTAAAAAAACTTGTCTAAAATAACTTACTCCAGATTTTGAAACTACACAAGAATAGACCAGCTATCTATGAGAACTTTAGTCTTAATATAATCTATATATGCCTTCCATGAATATTAATATTATTGCGACCACAAACATAATCAACTGCTAAAAGATTTTGTAAACTCTTTGCAAATAAAAGAAGATCAGAGATGTTGGCAAAGTATATGTCAACCTTTCCATAGTACAAAGATCTACCTTTGTTTTTTAGCTTTCATGCCAGTTCCTGCCAAGGGTGAATAGTAAGTAAGTAGAAGACCAAATATATGAAACCATTATGCAATTATCTATGACTCAAAATTATTTGGCAACTTAATTAAAATTTAAAACTATTACAGGTGCTGATCCCAAACAATAAATTTTTTCAATTTTGTTATCAACTCAAAAGTTGTAGTTGAAACAACTCTAAAGAATTGTCGGAAAAAAATATGAAAAAGTTTGCTTCACAAAAATTTTGTCACGACTGTGATTAAACTTGTTTTAGGTTGTGTTTGACAAGTATTTCAATATAAAAAATATAATGATACCGAAATAAGGTCAACTCCTTTATTTGACCATTTCTCACCATGTATCCCAGAGAAAACATCCCTCAACTTTCTAGTAAACTTGCAATTTCAAAAGAATGTATTTATAATTCTTGGGTATTGTCACGCGTGGGTTACATTAAATAGAGAAGATAAATCAAATTCTGACATTGCATAGCAAAGATATAAGAGCAAATTATGTAACAGACCTTTCTTTTTCTTGTCACGGCAGAAGGTACTTCCACAGCAGCATTGAAATGCTTTAATAGGATGTTCCTGATCATCAAAGTCAATACCATAATCCTGCAAATAATTCTTCGTTATATCTTGTATTCTTATCCATGAGGGAAACTTTAACAAATTCCTGGAAACATTTGACGAGTGTAGCTTTCAACTTAATTAGGTTAACTTAGGTTATTGGTACTCTATATCATCTCATCCAAGCATCTAGGATTTAATATATACAACCTTCCCCTCGGTCTCAAATTTGAATTCCGCATAGGGATAGAAAAATATTAGTATTAGGAGGGATAACTACAGTTTTTCAAAGTTGAACTAGTCACATTCCTAATAATAAGATCTAGATACAGGTGGTGATGACCAATATATAGGAACATAAAAAGATCCAGAGGGCATGAGATATGACAATGGTTTATGAACATTAAAAATCATAGGCCGTCTCATTTCTTTCATAACTAAAGAATTTAGAAGGGATATAGTCTGTTATTGTCATAACAGCTAACAAGTAATAACGATCTGGTTGTTAGTGACAGCTGTAACAAACAAACTGGTTGATAAGACTAATATTGTCTGTTGTACAAGTGATTTTCACTCGTAATGAAAATATCATAGATTATCTACTACTCTCAAATTCCCTGGATTCTCTCATTTCTTACACAGGTATCGCACAAAAATGTTGTGTGCCATCATTCCATTGACATTTTTCTGTAGATTTAACTTTCATATAATGACAGTAAATTTATGGATTATATATATATGATAAAGGTTACTTTAGGAAAGAAAGTTGTGCACCAAATCTCTCCTATATTCTCATTATATATAGTAGAAGTAGATGACAATACATGATAGAGCATCAAAGTTAAATTCAAACAAAAAACCGGTGAAATTCCAATCAGCTTACCCATGTCAGCTCTTTGTATGCTTTCACTTTCCTATTAGTAAAGAGAGCAATCTGTCAACAAGGAACATAAATTCTCAAAGTTGGTTTCATTTTCTTTTATTGAATGAAGTGAAACAATCCCTTTGTAAGATTTTAAGACAAATTTATTAAATACTTTTGTTGATGTAGCATGCTTGACCATTTATGTAAATTTTTTTCATATTGACATTATATCAAAGTTAAACTTAGGATAGATTTGGCAAAGTTTATTGAGAGGTATTTGTTCTTTCAAAAACATAAACATCTTACTCTGTGTTTGTGTTTGATAAATAAAAAAGATTATGTATTTGCATATTTAATTTTTAAAAATTAAAAATATTTTTAAAAACACTTTTAAATACTTTTCAAAATTAAAGAATCAAATTTAATTTTACATATTAATGAATAATTAAATTTATTCTTACTTTTTATCACATATATTTCTATTAAAGTTATTTTAAATTTTAAAAAATTTTATCAAAAATAATTATTATAACTTATACTTATTAAAAGCCACTTTTATTGAGATTTACTAACATAACTACTATAATTTTTAAAAAATTATTTTTAATAAATTAAAAGTACAAACTTTACTAAACTCACCCTTGAAATAAGGCTTGGTTTGTATTGATGTTAGTAGTAAAATTGAATAGGATGGAACAAAACAAAGAGGAATGAAATTAAGAGATTTTTCTTTTTAAATAAATAAAATAAATAATTTGTAGTGTTTTTACCGAAATGCATCGCATCTCTTATCTCGTTTACAGTGTAAATGAGATAAGATTATACGTATCTCGTTTACACTATGAACGAGATAAGGCACGAGACGACGTGGCCGTATCACATTTTTGCACGTGTTGTGTAAAGTCCTTATGTCGTATACAGTGTAAACTAGATACGTGTAATCTTATTTTGTTTACACTGTAAACGAGATAAGAGTGGATGATGCCTATATATATATATATATATATATCTCGTCCATAGCCTTGATTAAGAGCTTTTCACTTCCATTTCTTGGCCTTTTCTCCAATTTTTACCCTTTTCTAATCATATTTCTAAATTACTTAAAAGAAGATGGTGCGTGCTGATAATCACGATGAAAATATTAACAGACTGAATGCGACTTGTCACATTGCAAGGACATCCGACTTTGTGGTTGGTGTTGTTTTTTTTTTTTTCTTATGCTTATGTTAAAACATAGATGTGGTGCCATACTTAAGATATTTTTATAGAGATAGTATGCATTATATGTTAGGCGGCAGAATATATGGTTAGGAATAATAATTTAAATGCTAGTGCATGATGTTAAACATACTTTAAAACGGATTTGTTAGTTAAATATTTGATTAGGTTTGTTTTTTTTAATATAAGTAATAATTAGGCATATGTTTATTAATTTAGTTACTAATTTAGGTTATAAAAAATTTCTAGTAAACTTAATTAAGTAGCAAAATGTTTATGTTTGTATTTATTAAATATTTAAGTAAATAACTTTTCTTAAATTTTTTGTTACTTAAACTAAGTTATCAAGTTGATGGTGTACTTATTCGTTATTCAAGTAAATATTTTTATTTAATCTAACTTATCAAGGAGATGCAAAATAAATTTTGTTATTCACTATTTAACTAAATAATTTTATTTAAATTAAATAAAATAGACGTTTTTTAGATTAGTTATTAATTATCTTACGAAATATTCTTATTTGCATTATATTATTCAGACGATTTAAATTAATTATTTTACTAAACATTTTCATTATTTAAGTAAAATTTTTTATGTAAATGAATTTATAATTTAACTGTTTGTAGTTATTTGTTAAAATACGTTACTTATAAGTCAAATTAATTCATTATGTATACGTTTGTCGGTAGAATGTTTTACGTTGAAATTCTTATAGCTTTATAGGTTTACCCAAGAGAGTGAGTCACAAACTCCCACCACTGGACGCTATTGTCCCGTACCTGAGGGAGGCTGGGTTCAGCGACGTGTTACCACTCAGGGATTTTCTCTTCGACAACTCCCTGATCACGGCATTTGTTGAGCCCTGACGCCCAAAGACATACCACCTCGGCTTGCGCGCTAACGGAGAGCCCATGAGTGGTTGCTTTTGTGACTTTTATACATGGTACAAGATCGGGGATTGGGAGTTGGTTGAGAAGCTACTCGGTGTCAGGCCTCCTGTAGTCCAGCAATAGGGAGTGCAGAGGAAGGAGTCTTTCTCCTTGAAGCTGACATGGCTTCGAGAGCGTATCCAATATATGCCGCCCGATACTGATGATCCAGCTACTCTCCAACAATATGCGAGGTGCTACATATTATTGATAAATAGGGGTTACCTGATGACTAATAAATCCAATAATCAGGTTCATCTCCAGTGGCTCCCACTACTGGAAGACTTTCAAAGGTGCCGATCTCTGTCTTAGGGATCTGTGGTGGTAGCATGGACGTACCATTCCCTATATTCTGTGGCACACCGCTCCACCACAAATATCGCAGGCTACACTCCTCTGCTGGTATCTTGGATATATCAGATGTTCCTTAAATGGTGCCCACCTGAGCGATAGATTTACATGTAACCTATAAATGCGACGTAACTATTTAGTTTGGTTTTACTATTCATCATTTTTCTCATAACGATATTATGACAGATTGACTGAATGGTGGTTAATCTTGCAAATGTCCACAGGTTGATCGGCATGACACAGTAGAGCAGGGACCAGCACGAGTGAGAGAGTCCTACAATGGTGTCGGGAGTTGGATCAGTTACTCCAGAATGAGCTAAGTGAGTTACCTTTTTATTTGGTTCAGTTGCATAGATTACTCAACCTTTTATAGCACCTGTCACTTATCATTCTTCACTGCGTCCATTATAGTTCACGTGGACGCCATATGACAACCCTGTACTGTAGGATATCTGCCAGCTATGGCTGAAGGAAAAGGCAAAGTGGGGGACATGGATGTCTATTGTCCCCTTCGTCTGTTTTAACATAGTTGAATTCTACCATGCCAATCCTGTGAAGCGCCAATTCAATGGCGAGCAGCTAGTGACAGGGGACTTGGTTTATGTCGACATGTTCCTGACTACCACAGAGCGTGCGAGGACGTCTAGTGGCCTACCAAGCTTCATGAGTGCTACGATCGGTAGAGGGATCACTTTGGAGAGGGACACCGGATATCTATTCACCCGTGCTTGGACTATCACCCGACGTGGGAGTATTGGCATTGGTATAGACTAGCTTGCCGTGTCAAACACTTGTCGGGGTAGGATGTGCTTGATGACCCGAGGCTGTTGGACTTACTGGTTTGGGTGTGAGAGGTGGGTCATCCTGGACGAAGTCTGACAAGCTAGATCCACTGCCACTAACGTCCCTGACTTCTGCAGAAAGCTCCATCACTTGTTCCGCCATGATTCTCCTATAGATGTCAAACATCAAATGCACATGTTCGTCGTCATGGAGTCAAAACAGACGAAATCGAAAAACTTCATTTTCCATCGGTAATAGCAACATATACCCCACCTTTCCAATCTCTTTTCTCCCGCTACCACCGACGCTACTCAATATCAGACTCTTCAACTTGGACAAAGAACTTACGCGCCAAGTATGCAACAGAATGGGATTCATGCACTCAAATATCACCCCAGTATCACTATTTCTCATACGGCAATTCGTATACACACTTACAATAAAGTATCCACTACTACTAGACATTTTGGCTTATTTCTGAAAGAAAAAGGTAGAGAAGAAGTAGTGAAATGTTTACAAAGGATTGCACATCCTTTTATAACTGTTGGAAATTTGTCTTTACATATTTTGTGTATAGTGTAAACGTCATATTTATTCACTTATCTTGTTTACATTGTAAACGAGATAACATTATACGTATCTCATTTACACTGTAAACGATATATACACTTCATTTCCATGTGGCCTTATCTCATTTATGTGTATATCGAAATACGTGTAATGTTATTTCGTTTGATGCGATGCATTTTGGTAAAATTGGTATAAATTATTTATTTCAGTAAATAAAATATTTATTTTATTTATTAAAAAGATCCTAAAACTAAGTAAAGTGATATTATATAATTGTTCCACTCTATTCATTGGATATTTTAATAATGGAATGGAATATGAAGGCGAGAATTTAATTGGATGGAATAGGTTTTATCTATTGTTGTTCCACACTATTCAATTTTATAGCATTCCGATAATGGAAAATATAATTTTTCCTTTTTATTCCATTCCACACTTGTTCCAGTCTAATCTAAAACATAATTATGAATATAAAATGAGAAAGTATAGGAACAAACTTTTTTGTTAGCCAATATTAGTCAACTTTAGTATTTAAATTTATAATTTAGAATTTAGAGTTAAAGGTTTATGACTTAGAGTATATAATTTATGATAAATAAAATAAATTTAAAAAAGTTAGCCAATATTAACTAAAAAAAAGTTGATTACATAACAGTACTGATAAAAATCAACCAGTCTTACATGATAATAGTGGCGATCAGGAATCTCCACTTCAACAGGAATGTCTATCAAATTTGCATCAAAGCATCTGGAATTTTGAACACAAAAATCAATATTAGAAATCAATATATAACAACAATAATAAGAACCATCAAATCTTATTCCATCTCAATAAGCAACACCTTAAAAGAAAAGACTAAATAAAGAAAATCTCTGATAATTAGCAGTGAATAAATGGAGAAAAAGAAAACAATAGAAAAAATTAAATAAAAATAACTAAACAAGAAAAACAGTTAATAATTAATAAAATAGAAAGATTCAAGTGCACATTTGATTAGAATATTCAAGAGTGATCACATTGTAGATTTTTTGGTTTATAAAGTCAAATGCACATGACCTATAATTGAAGAGGGTAGGTTGTTAGGATTTAGGAAATATTTTGGGGGTAGTATATAGCAGGGAAAATAAGAAGAGTTAGAGGATAAAAAGTGAAGCAACAACAAACTCTGTTTAGTGGTTGAGATAGAATTTAAGAAGGAAAAGTGGTGTAAATTGAACGAAAGGATCATTTTTTGTTAGTCTTGCCATTTACATTAGTTTTTAAGGAATCAAGGCCACTGTTCTACAACAGAAGAGAATAGGAAAAACATGTGAGTATAGAGGTCAATGACACCATAAAGATGACTATTTGAACTTATTCTTTGAGATAGAAGAGTCAGTTGCTTACAAACTAACATAAACAGAAAGAGTAACTGCAACTGACCCCACTCATTCTATAACAACCTTGTAACCACTTTTCCTTCCTATAATGCCAGCTCAGCAACTACTTAACAGAGTTAGTTGCTGCCTTACACTCCCTCTTGTAGCTCTTTTTATCTCTCCTGCTATACAATATCCCAAATAGTTCCTAACATAAAGTTAAATGAGATATATGATATTGTAGTCGATTTGTTCATGTAAAAAGGTTACTTTATTTTTATATCAAAAGAGTTAACCACCTAACCAATTCAATGATTCCATCACATAAGGTGTGTTTGGAATAGAAAAAAGTTAGAACTGAAATCAACTAAGCTATAAATCAATTATCAAAAATGAGAATTGAATCAATTCAAATTTATTATTTACATCCTTGATCCAATCTTATCTAATTATATTACACAACCTATCACCACTGCTAGATCACTGCTACCTCCCTCTCCAACCCCTCCTCCCTCCCCAACTCTCTTTACACTAATATTTAGAGCGCAAAATAGTTTATTAGTTATGTAGATTCAAAATTAATTCTACTCCATGTAAACCCTATTAAAAAGAACTATTTCAAATACAAAGAGATAGAAATCCATTGGACTTCAAATCAATTCATTTCTTTCTTTCTCTTTCCCAAACCCAAACAAGAAAAGTCATTTAAAATTGAAATGAAATCAATTTCAATTTTTCTGGGTTCCAAACACACTCTAATAAACAGTGATCATGCTAATACAATTTTAGGCAAAAGTCATTGTGTTAGCTCATTTTTACCTTTGATTAAAAAGTTTTGGTTCTTAAATTTTAAAAACTTTTATTTTTTGAAACGCAACCATTTAAAAGATAAATAAGATGTACCTATGATTGATAAACCTTGCAATATTTCCATTATAAGTTGCATCTAAGCAGAGTGCCTCATCATCCTTTAACACCCTTTCTGAGCCCCAATCTGCATCAAGGGTTACAGGATATGTATGTCTGTCCTTGCTGCTTTTGTGCAATACCCTTTCATACAATTCTGCATTGGTTAATATTTCCCCGACGTACTCACATACAAAGCAACCTTTGGGCAAATCTTCTAGTGTTCTAATGCCCCAACCCTTTCCTTCCTGAGTCAAGAATACCTGTAGATCAGAGAATCACAATGTACCCCATCATATATCAAATATTCAAATTCATGAAATGAACTAATAAAACAGTGGCTGGGGAAAGGTCGCTCCAATAGGGTGTAACATAGGCAACCAAACCTAATTTAAGCATTAGTGACTCAGAAAACACAGTTTGAATAGTTTGTGGTAATTTTTTTAGTGAAAGATGGCACATTGATAGACTTATCAAGTTCATGCCATTGAATGTAGGTTTGTGGATGATTTCATATCTACTACACCTCTTTGTACAACAATTTTCTGGGTTTATAACATGGACAATGTGTTAGCATAGTTATTTATAGATACCTTGTACTAAAAGAATAAAAAAGACAAGATACTCATAGAAACCCAATATGATATCATAAGCCAACTATGCCAAAAGCTTAAGGTGGTAAAAGCTTATAAATGTTTTTTGCATTTAACATAAATTATTAATGTAGAGACCAAGAAAAAAGGTTGAAGTTTTATGTGACACGAGCTCCAAAATGTTATCTTAGTCATGTTACTCTACTCTAGACGATGGAATTGTCAGTTGGTAGACTAAAAAATACCAAACTTATGTTGTGATCCAACAGAAACAAATAAGTTAATACAAGATGTACTGCTAGCTAGAAGTTAAGCATTTTTTTAATTTAAAAAATTCAAATAGAAAAAGATAACACCTTCACGGCTTCACCACATGAAGATAAAATTGATGATTATGATATGATCATAAACTAGATAGTATCATGGGTGGATAAGAAGAATGATTCAGAGTCATAAATAAGAAGATAAAAAGGCTCTTAGTGAAGTTATGACTTGCCATTAGAGTCCTTATAACAGTCATAGAAAATTTAAATTAAGGAAAATAAATAAAGTCTAAAATAAATTGCAAGATTAATCAGATAACAGGTTACCTGCAGTTTACATCTTAAACCTCGTTGCACTACCCGATTTCCACACTGCATATCACATCCACATTTCCTCCAACATTCCTTTATAAACTTTCTAACCAAATGCCCCTTGCATTCTTCAGGCATGTGCTCACTCCCTTTATAAATTGGGCATTCTTGACAATACACAAAATGATATGGTTGAGGTTTGATTTTTGTAGCTATGCATGCTTCTAAGAACTTTTCCTTCACCAAACCTTCTCGAGTATAAGCAAACTCCCCACCAGTTTCTTGAGAACATGCACAAGGAAATGTTAAAGAAAGACAGTTGCCTGAACAATCAGAACAACAATCCTCATCCGCAACCCGAGCAAGTGAAATGTTCACATTAGCATTTTGATAGATTATATTATTTGGTATGTAATTAAACTTAGGCAACTCCTCACTTCCAGTTTCATCTAATAATGAAATTGCAACCTTTTCAGAACCTTTTGTTATGTCACTCAGAATTTGAATAGAACTATTTTCAGCATGAACAATAGCTTTTTGTGCTATTTTTGTCAAATTAGCATGATTGAGATTTGGTCCATATTGATAAAGAGTTGATATAGATTTGAAACGACAATTTACATTTGAATCATCGCATGGGCCTCTAGAATTATGTTCAGGATGAACAACAGCTTGTTGTACCATGTTTGTCAAATTCGCATGATTGAGATTTGGCCCATTTTGATAAAGAGATGATATAGATTTGAAATGACGATTTGTGTTTGAATCATCGCATGGGCCTGCAGAATTATATTCAGGATGGACAATAGCTTGTTGTACCATGTTACTCAAATTGGCATGATTGGGATTTGGCCCATTTTGATAAAGAGCTGATATAAATTTGAAACGATGATTTACATTTGAATCATCACAAGGGCCTACAGAAAATCAGCAAGATATTCACTAGAGAGCAGTTAGTATGAATATATATGTAAAAGAAGTTAAAGCATTCAACAAAGTATGAATTGTCTTCTAGTTTCAGCATGTCTTAAGAATAACAAGGAAGTAAGTTGGAAAATTTTTATTATTTGGACATAGAAAGGGAATTCAGGACTGAGAAAGAACAATAATAACAATAAAAAAATTAATGTGATAGTTTTCTCACATAGCATTTATAAGAATCCAAGGAAAACTCCAATAAGTTTTGCACTAAAAAAATCCAAGTTGCTGAATCTTATCTCAAATTAAGTAATGTCTCACAAAAGTCTCCTTAAACATAATAAGAAATCTTCATTCCAAACAAGTACATCACATTGTTGCATAGATTACATACTATCATAAAACTTTAGCCTCACATCTGCAAACTGTGAAAGTTAACCCTTGAAAACAGGTCCTAGGAACATAAAGTGGTTATGACATATGAGACATCTACAAGAATTCATTGTTTTTCCTTAAATTTCTTTTTATGGAAGAAATATAAGAGGTGTTATTATTGCAAATCAATTTACTTTTTCAGAATACTTATCTTCTACTTGGATGAAAAATCAGAAGGAAGACAAAAACATTTAACATTAAAAATAAAAGAAATTTGGATCATAACCGATGTAAAAATAAAAACAAAACAAGGCACCAAAAAGAAAAAGAAAAGAAACAAAACCAAGCAAAACTAAAAAGATATGAGACATCCGGGCTTATTTGGTAACTTTGGTTTATATTTTCATTTTTACGTTTTTAGTTTTCCAAAATTTGAAAAGAAAAAAAGTGAAAAAATAA
Organism: Arachis duranensis; assembly: GCF_000817695.3. Taxonomy (NCBI): domain Eukaryota; kingdom Viridiplantae; phylum Streptophyta; class Magnoliopsida; order Fabales; family Fabaceae; genus Arachis; species Arachis duranensis. The sequence goes on along the minus strand of NC_029780.3, from coordinate 52,193,287 downwards.
AATCATATTTTCTGCTTTTATTTTTTTCCTTCACAAATTCAGAAAACAAAAAATAAAAACATAAATCAAATTGTCTCAATTATAAACTGTTTCAATTATATACGCTAGCATGAAAATTACCTTTTAGATGTGATGAAACAGGTTCAAGATGTAATTTTGGTTTCTTAGCTTTTAATATTATAAGTTCTTTCTCATAACGATTACTTGACATATGTATCTTCTGGATGTGGGAACGGCTAGATCCATCAAAAGAATCTCCACAATCCCTTGCAGATGCTGCATTCTCATGGCACAATTTTTTACTATCTCTAGCATCCATGCAAGATAAACTTGAGATAATTTCTACCTCACTCAACCTTGTCTGCAATGGTTGAGAACTGTTTGCCAGTTTCATATCTTCTTTAGATGCCTGAGATGGCTTAATGATTTTCTTTTTGGATGTCTTTGAAAGTATTTCATTGTCCACTACAGATATCATCTGTAGTTTCAGTCTTGCTCTTTCTCCATCATGATTACTGATTGGAGCTTTTCCCTTACCTTTCTCTTGCTATATTTGGAAGAAAACGATGTGTTATTAACAACAAATATATTCTAGAAAAAAAGGTGCAAAAGAGATAATTGATGTAGATTCAAGTGAAGCAATAAAAATAACTTTATCCTTGAATATAAAACACTTCAAATTTGAAGGACTATTGATCAAATTGATGTGTATATAGACAGATAAAGAAGTTTGCAGAAACCTGATATTCCATTGACTCAAAGTATGCATGTATAAGTGTTTGATAATTGTCTTCTTCAATAAGCTCCCAGCTATTACCATACACTTTGAGCAACCTTTTCAAGACAGGCATCACCTCATCATCAGAAATGCCTAAGATTCTCATAGCATTATAGGCATTGGTAACTCTACGATTAGGCGCCATGATAGTCTCAAAAATTGATTTCACCCAATGCTCTAAATGACCCTTTTACTAAAACTCACTACCAACTTGAACTACTTCTCCTACATATCCCAAAATGGGAACAAGATAAAATACTATGCATTTAGAGGAAAGATATAAAATGAGATCAAGCTATAATACTTTGCATTTAGAGGAAAGATACTAGACAATGAATTAAAGTGAACACAATATCATCAAAGGAAAAAAGCAATAATTCCAAAGATCATATCGATAGGAGGATGTGGTGTATTTAGGATAGTGGCATTCGACACCCTATACAGCTTCACTCAAGCTGTGCAAAGTCACCCAAAAGGGCATGTTGCCAGATTGCTAGAACATAGTTATACATTTAGAATTTCACTTTATATATAATAACAATAAAATTATCTGATGAACACTCACATAAATCAAGCTCAACAAAGTTAGACACAATATCAAGGTTTTTAAAATATCAAATTCATCAAATATTTTGCTAAACTAAAAAAAAAAACCACAAAATTATAACCTACCACAAAATCAAAAGCGAAGAATAAAGTTTGCATAAAAGAAGTCACACAAGGGGACATGTGGAGAGGTTGCTAAAACCTAGTTATACAAATAGAATTTTACTTATATATAATAACGATAAAATTGTTTGATGAACACTCACATAAATCAAGATCAACAAAATTTGACACAAAATCAAGGGTTTAAAGTGATCAAATTCATAAAAACTTGTACTAAAATGAACAAAACAATAAAACCATAACTTACTACAGAATTAAAAGCGAAAAATAGCTCGCACAAAAGAAGTCACCCAAGGGGGTATGTAGCGAGATTGCTAAATTCTAGTTATACGGATAAAATTTCACTTTATATATAATAACGATAAAATTGTCTGATGAACACTCTCATAAATCATGATCAACAAAATTTGACACAAAATTAAAGGTTTAAAGAGATCAAATTCATAAAAAATTTTGCTAAACTGAACAAAACCATAAAACCATAACTTACTACAGAACCAAAAGCGAAGAATATTGCTGCCATAATAGAAGTCATACAAAGAGGCGTGTGACTAGGTTGCTAAACCTATTTATACAAATAGAATTTCACTTTGTTTATAATAACGATAAAATTATTTGATGAACACTCACATAAATCAATATCAACAAAATTAGACGCAAAATCAAGGTTTTTAAGATATCAAATTCATCAAATATTTTGCTAAACTAAAAAAAATCACAAAATCATGACCTACCACAGAACCAAAAGCGAAGAATATAACTCGCAACAAAGAAGTTACACAGGGGGACATGTGCGCGAGGTTGCTAAAACCGAGTTTTATAGATAGAATTTCACTTTATATATATAATAATGATAAAATTGTCTGATGAACACTTACATAAATTAAGATCAACAAAATTTGACACAAAATCAAGGGTTCAAGAGATCAAATTCATAAAAAATTTTGCCAAACTGAACAAAATCATAAAACCATAACTTACTAGTTAACCAAATGCGAAGAATATAACTACCACAAAAGCAGTCACACAAGGGCGCATGTGACTTGGTTGCTAAAACCTAGTTTTACATATAGAATTTCATTTTGTATATAATAACAATAAAGTTGCCTGATGAACACTCACATGAATTAAGAACAAGAAAATTAGACACAAAATTAAAGTTTTTAAGAGATCAAATTTATCAAACATTTTGCTAAATTGAACAAAATCATAAAACTATAACTTACTATAGAACCAAAAGCGAAGAATATAGCTGTCACAAAAAAAGTCGCACAAGATGGCGTGTGGGTAGGTTGCTAAAACTTAGTTATATAAATAGAATTTTACTTTGTATTTGATAATGATATAGTTGTCAGATGAACACTCATATGAATCAAGAGCAACAAGATTAGACAAAAAATCAAAATTTCTAAAAGATCAAGTTCATCGAATATTTTGCTAAACTAAACTAAAAGATAAAATGATGACCTTCTACGGAGCTAAAAATGAAGGATACAGCTCGCACAAAAGAAGTTACAAGGGGCTTGTGGCTAGGTACCTAAAACCTAGTTATATAGAATGAATTTTACTTTAGATATAATTATGATAAAATTGTCTTATGAGCACTTACATGAATAAAAAAGAATAAAATTTGATACAAATCAAGATTTTTAGAGATCAAATTCATTAAAGATTTTTCTAAACTAAACAAAAAGATAAAATGATGACCTACTACAGAATCAAAAGTGAAGAATACAGCTCACACAGAGTAAGTTATGGCAAAGGCAAAGTGCATGTGCGAGGAGGAAATAGGAAGACTTATATATTGAATGGAAGAATGGTATATTTATATAGAAAAGGTAGGTTTTTTCAAAATGGAAATTGCTTAATATTAATAAAACTACTAATAAACACTTGCAAAAATAAGAATGATAAATTTAGAGATATATGCAAGATTTTTAGATGATCAAATTCATCAAACATATCACTAAATGATTAAATTAAATAAAAACATAGAAACATATGTAATATTTATTTTTAGAAATTGAAACTAGGACCGAGACTCAGTATTCTGTTTAGTAGCCAGTGATTGAAACTAAAATTTTAGTTTTGGGACACAAAATTTTAGTCCTTTCAGTATCTCTAGAAAGTGGGAACACATGAGACTGAAATTTTGGAAATGAAAACTGAAACTTTAACAATATTTTCTTTAATACTTAAAGATATTTTAGTAAATATTCTTATTTCATCTCCATATTTAGGTTTAATTACTCTGTTGGTTCTTATAGTTTCACAAAATTTTTAATTAGGTCCCTATACTTTTTTTCCTTTCAATTGGATCCCTACACTACTTTAATTTTGTAATTAAGTCATTTCTAGTATAAAAAATATTAAAGTTAACTGAATATTTCTTTGCAAATTGAAGGTGTTAAAATAAAAAACTTAATTAAATCTTTGACTGCATGTATTTTAGTAAAAATATTATGTTATTTTTAACATTTTTAACATGAAAAGGACGTAATTAAAAAATTAAAAGCAGTGTAACAACCCAATTAAAAGAAAAAAAGTATAGGGACCTAATTAAAAATTTGGTAAAACTATAGAGACTAATAGAGTAATTAAACTCTATATTTATCTTGAATCAAATAATATATTAAGACATAACTCAGTCATGTACAATTTACACCAGACATAATAAAGAGACTTAATTTAGTCTCAGTCTTAATTAACCTTTCAAACACAGCATTAGGAAATTGGAATTATGGGGTTCCCACAGTCTCACATTGGATAATATTAAATGCTCAATATTGTATTTAAGGAAAGTTATTCTTTTCTTTAATAGCTAGTTTTTGAGGTGTAGTTTTTCAGCTTTCTTGGATACTTAACAATGGTATCAGAGTCTTGGTTGTTGGCCCACAGGAATGGCTATTTATAAGTAATATTAAGACAAATATTGAATACTGATAGACAATAGTAAAGTGGTGATGATGAATGAATGTGGGTTTGGAATTTTTCTCAAAATAGAACTGGCGTTGCAAGTATAGTTCCAAACCAACAATCAACTAACATCAAAGTTTAAATAAAGATAAGTCACAATTCAAACCAAATAACTGGGAGTTTTAAATCCCGGGTCGTTCTCTCTAGGAATTGCAATGAAGTGCTCAATTAATGGCTATGAGGGGACAAGGGGTTCGATGGCAAGAGGCAAGAAATGTAAATAATAAAGATTCAAAGAGAAAGCATGCAAGGAGTTAAATGGAATGCAATTAAAGCAATAAAAATAGAAATTAAATGGAAAAAGGGAACTCTTGGCAAGGGTTGAGAGATAAGGTTACGTATCCTAACCATTGACCACAAACATGTGATGATTATGAAGAGTCAATCCTATTTAGTCAACCCTAACATCGAGGATATGTCAAATAGGCATAGTTGATCTTAATCCAAAAGTCCTAACTTACTTACTAACTAACTTAGTGAAAGAATAACGTTAATGGAAACCATATTAACTAACTACCTTATTATATCAATCAAGAATGGACATCAATGGCTCAAGGTCACTGATGAATCCATATTTGATGATGAATTTTGGTTTGATTTGAGTGGATTTCATGATATAAACCCACATTTATTCATCCAAATAGCATACTTTTGTGTTCTCTCTGAATTAACCTTAATTGTGAAAACATGCTAGTTTGTGCCTAATTTAATCAATTTTATCCCACTTTCATTCCATTCGATTCCTTGATGGTTTTCATGAGTGATTTCAGGTGTAATAGGTTTGAATGGCTTGATAAGAGTGAAAGAAAAGCATGGAATCAGGAGAAAACATAAAGAAATCAATGGAGAGAAGCATTTCAGAGTGTGCCTACGCACACTTTCTATGCCTATACAGAAGGGTCGAAATTAGCACCTGTGCCCACGCACAGAAAGAAAATCAGCAAGTGTGTGTACGCCCAGACCAATAAAACAAACTAAGATAAGTAGAAAACATGGAAAAAGCAAGAAAAGAGAGGTTTGGAGGGGGTGGAAGTGTATTAGGGCTTAAGAAAAAGTGAAACAAATTTTTTTCCCAAAACAGCACTTGTGCGTTTGCACAAGCATGTGTGTGTATGCACACTAGGTGAAAAAGGGAAGGTGTGCGAACACTCTGAACAGAGAGGGAATCAAGATGTGTACGTACGCACATAACACAAATTTTTTTAGAAAAGGATCATGTGTGCGGGCGCACACAGGTCCGTGCGCATGCACAGGAAAAAAATTGGGCAGGGGTTCATACGAACTGGGCGTGCGAGCGCTACCAACAGAATGGTTGTAATGGAGTGTGCATATACACAGATGGGTTCATACGCATGCAATGCACGAAAAGAAGGTTGCGTGCGTATGCACAAGGGCGTGCGCACGCACAAAGAGCAAGAAACAGGGGAATGCGTGCGCACAAGGCATGCGACGCTCCCAGCAGAGGGCATAAAGGCTGGTGTGCGTATGCACAGTCTGCAAAATTTCATTGTTGTGTGCGTGCGCACAAGGGTGTGCGCGCGCACATGCCACTTTTTTCCAAAAATTTTTCTTCAAAATCTAAGGCTTTAAGCCTTAACTCAACAAGAACTCAGCCCCAAAACTTTCAAAAACCCATAAATTCATGATCCATATTCAAATTAACCTACTAAATTCAAAATTAAACTAATCCTAGGATAACCTATACAAACAAATATGCTATTAAGCCAAATTATAAACAAAGAGAAAGGTTGGAGCAATGTTACCATGGTGGGGTGTCTCCCACGTAGCACTTTGGTTTATTGTCCTTAAGTTGGACTTATAGAGAGCTCTAATTAAGGAGACTTGTGCATATATTCATCTTGGAGCTTCTAACAATGCTTGAATCTCCAAAATTCCCAATTGATTCCACCAAGCTTTGATGGAGTTTCCAACAAGTTATGAGATCCCAACAAGAAAAACAAAAAGCAAACAAGAAAAAATATATTAACAATATTAACATATTCACAATAGTAAACAAAAAGCAAGATATTCATATATTAACATATCAACATAAGCAAGATATTCACATATTAACATATTCACAATAGCAAAAAATAAGCTATTCACAATATTCACATATGCACAATAGCCGACAATAAGCACACATTGAAACTCCCCGGCAATGACGCCAAAAATTTATAAGAAAGAATTATGCCGATTCAGAAAATAGAATTTCTTTCGTTGCAAGTATAGTCAAAACCGGCAATAGATCCTCTCAATCAAATTTTAAGTCCCGGGTCGTCTTCCCTAGGAGTTGCAAATGAAATGCTCAATTGTTGGCTATGAGAGAATGAGGTTTTGATGGCAAGAAGCAAGGAATTAAATAGTAAGAAAATAATGATGCATGCAAGTAATTAAAAGAAAGCAATTAAAGCAATAAAAAGGGAATTGTGGAAGTAAGGATTCCTATCCTAGTTGTGGACCACTAGTGCGCACAAATCCCCACACCTTCGTACAACAGTACCAGCAAGTGCACTAGATCGTCCAATTAATACCTGAGTGAGTCAGGGTTGATCCAACGAGAATTGTGGTTTGAAGCAAGCTATAGTTATCTTGCAGATCTTAGTCAGGCAAAATCAAAAGGTCGTTGGAAGAGTTATCAAATTTGCATTAAAAGGAATAAATAGAAAGGGTAATTAGAACTCAGAAGTTATGTTAACTATGAAAAGGAATAGAGTTGAGGATTGGAGTTGCTTTGTCTTTCTAAATTAAATATGGTATTACTGCTCTCGTTGCTTGTGAGTGATTTCTTCAATGGCAGGCTGTATGTGATTGATACTGGTTTGAGCAGCTGCCAATACTCCTCCAGATCTGAACCCTAGGTTTAGTACGGATCCATTCTGATTGAGGGTGAAGCTCTTACAGTCCATTCTCCTTAATGATCCTACTCAAAATGCCACAGACAAGGTTGGATCTTCCAGATCAGAGAATGCTGTATCTTTGGGTTCTAGCCTCTACCATAGAGACCCTAATCTCCCCAGAAATTGGCTGAATTGATGTCTCGAGAAGTCCTCAACGAAGTCGTGGATTAGCGACTGAGAGACGTATATTCAAGCTATCGGTTCATCATTGTCCGGTGAAAGATGCAGTCTGAACCCATGTAGACGCAAGTGTTTGTCAGGCACGTTCATCTTAATGTGATGAACAGGGCTGATTGTCACTAATCATTCTACTCACCATGTTGAAGTACGAATATACATCTTAGAATTAATCAAACACGGATCGAAGAGAAACAGTAGTACTTTTATTAATTCATAGGACTCAGCAGGACTCCTCCCCTCAACCTAGGAGGTTTAGAAACTCATACTGAAAGTAAAATACAATGTAAAACTTGAAAATAGCATAAAGAGGTCTAATGATTATGTAAAATATACTTTAAATACTAAACAGATGACTAGTAAGGGTAAAATAGTCTATTTAGTGCTAAAATCCACTTCTGAGGCGAACCTGGTGAGTGTTTGGGCTAAGCTTTGATGAGATCCACATGCTAGGAGGTCTCTTGGGCATGGAACGCTGGCTAGGGGATCCTCTTTGGGCGTTTGGACGGCGGTCTCTGCTTTTGGGCGCTAGACACTAGGAAGGGGGCAGGAAGCTGGCGTTGGACGCCAGTTTTGGACTTTCTTATTTGAAACAAAGTATAGACTATTATATATTTCTGCAAAGCTCTGGAAGTCATCTTTTCATAGCCGTTGAGAGTGCTCCATTCGGACTTCTATATCTCTAGAAAAGCTCTTTTGAATGTCAGATCTGAACAGCATCTGCAGTGCTTTCTCTGTCTTTGAATCAGACTTCTGCTCCAGCTCCTCAATTTCAGCCAGAAATTACCTGAAATTATACAAAAATACAAAAACACATAGTAGAATCAAAAAATGTGAATTTAACACTAAAACCTATAAAAATATAATAAAAACTCAATAAAACATACTAAAAATTATATGAAAATGATTGACAAAAAGCTTATAAAATATCCGCTTATCAACCACAAACATGGTAATTGTGTAGAATTAATCCCATTTAGTCAATCCTATCATCAAGAATTAGTCAAAAGGGGGCATAATTGATCTCAATCCACAAGTCTTAGCTAACTCTATTAATGGAAGGCTTAGAGTTAGTAGAAACTAAATCAATTAACAATCCTCACACGTTATGGAATGGACATCCACCACTCAAGTTCACCCAATCACCCAATTTCTCAACCAAGAGTGTGAAAAATTAGGCAAAAATCCAACCAAGCATTTCATCAAACACTTGAAAGGCATAAAAAGAAAGCATGATAAAATAACAAGAAATAATAAATTCTACAACTACTAAGCAAGGAAAGTAAGAATAGCAACTCAATTCAACAATAAAAGAGCATGAAACATAAATTGCATTAAAAATTCATCAACATACAAATTAACCAAAATGAGAAATTAACAAGATAAACTAAGAAAATTAAGACAATAGAACAAAGAAAAGTAGAAGAAGCTTAGATGAAAACAAGAATTAAAAAGAGAAATTACAAAGAAAATAAACTAAGAACCCTAATTTCTAGAGAGAAAGGGGAGCTTCTCTCTCTAGAAAATGAGTCACCAAAGACGTCAATTCCAAGCCAAGAGTGTGAAAAACTACACTAAAAGTCTAAAACTAACCCAAGCATTTTATCAAACACTTGGTGTGCATGAAAATAAAAGCATATTAAATTGCAATGAAAATAAAATCTAAAGCTACTAGTTCAAGAAATTAATAATAACAACTCAATTAAACATTAATAAACATAAAAACATTAAATTGCATTAAATGAAATGGAAATTAACAAGGCTTCATCAACATAAAAAGTAACCAAAATGAGAAATTAACAAGATAAACTAAGAAAATTAAGGCAATAGAACAAAGAAAAGTAAAAAAAACTAGATGAAAACAAGAATTAAAAAGAGAAATTAAAGAGAAATTAAACTAATAACCCTAATTTTTAGAGAGAAGGAGGAGCTTCTCTCTCTAGAAAATGGCCTACAACATGATACTAAGCTAAACCTAATTTCTCTCACCCTTGTTTCCTCTTGAATTAGGGTTGAAATAGCTTCAGAAATGAGTTAGATTGGGTTCTAGAGGCGCAAAAATCGCTGCTTGCATTTTGCATTTAATGAGGTCACGTGTTGGGACTTGTGCCTACATACAGATGTGTGAGTACGCACACTTGCTAATTTTTCCACCTGTGTGTACGCACAGATATGTGCGTACGCACACTTGTTGATTTTCATCTCGTGCGTACATACGCAACACTGTGCGTACACATGACTGCATGAACTTCCACCTATGCATACGCATGAATAATTTTGCGTACGGACACTTGATGACAAGCTCCAAAATCCATTTCTTCTTGATTTCTCCATTTTTGCATGCTTTTTCCTCACTTATTCAATCCATATTAGCCTTGTAAGCCTGAAATCACTCAATAAACACATCAAGACATCAAATAGAATTAAAGTGAATAAAATTTAGCAAATAAGGGCCTAAAAAGCATTTTTTCACTTTTAACCATAATTTAAGGAAAATTTACAAATCTATGCTTTTTCATTGAATAAATGTAAGAAAAGTTGATAAAATCTACCTAATTAGAGCAAATAAATACCATGAAATATGGATTTATCACATTCCCACACTTAAACAATAGCATGTCCTCATGTTAAACTCAAGAATGAAACAAGAAAGGGGTATTACATTTATTCAAAGCAAACTACCTATATGCAATCTATCTACATGAATGCAACTACTTAGTTAAAATAAATCAATTTCCAAGAATACATATATAAACATCATGGCTAAAGCAATTTCAATAAAATCAAATCCACAATTGAATTGAGTTATTGCAAAGAATTATAAACTGGCAAGATAAGAAATAATAACCGATGGAAACATAGAATTGAGCCATCGAACCCCTCACCGGATGTGTATACGCTCTAATCGCTCAAGTGTTTAGGGTAGATTCACTATATCTTCTAATCATGCTTTCTAAGATTTGTTTTTCATCTAACAATAAACAATTATTCAATGTATGCATACAAGTATCATGAGGACTTTTCATGGTTGTAATGGGGCTAGGGTAAAGGTAAGGATGCATATGGTCAAGTGAGGTTGAAATTTAAATCTTTGACTAACTTAAGCTCTCACCTAACCTATTAGTGCACGAATCCTCACACTTCATACAATTGAACCAGCAAGTGCACTGTGTTGTCCAAGTAATACCTGAGCGAGTCAGGGTCGATCCCATGAGGATTATGGTTTGAAGCAAGCTATGGTTATCTTGCAGATCTTAGTCAGACGGATAGAAGAGTTGTTGGATTTGAATGCATAAAAGTGAAATAGGGTATAAAATACTTTGTGAATTTGAATGTAACCAGTGATAAGAAGATGGTTAAGGCTTGGAGATGCTTTGTCCTTCTGGATTAACTCTGGTCTTACTGCCTTCTTCAATTGTGAATAATTTTTCTATGGTAGGCTGTATGTGATTGACGCTGGTTTGAGCAGCCGCTAATACTCCTCCAGATCTGAACCCCAGAGTTAGTACGGATCTAGTCTGATTGAAGGTGAAGCTCCTGGAGTTCATTCTCCTTGGTGATCCTACTTAAAACGCCACATATAAGGTCAAATCTTCTGGATTAGAGGATGCTGCGCCTTTGGGTTCTAGCTTCTACCACAGATATCCTAATCTCCCCGTACATCCCTAACGAAGTCTTGGATTAGCAGTCTAAGAGATGTATAATCAAGTTGGTGGTTCATCATTGTCCAATGAAAGACTCACTCTGAAACCATGTAGAATGTGATAACCTTTTGCCAGTTCAACACATTCATATTGATGAAGAACGAAGATTCATCTTAGCATAGAGAATCAAACACGGATTGAAAAGAAATAGTATCACTTTTATTAATCCATAAAACTCAACAGAGCTCCTCCCCTCAACCTAGGAGGTTTAGAAACTCATATTGATAGAAAATACAATAAAAAATGTTTAAAGTGTCAAAAGGTGGAAGAAGATGGCAAAAGATCCTAAACAAGGTTGATCTTCTCCTTTAAATACTAAACTAATGACTAGTAAGGGTAAAACAGTCTTTTAGTACTAAAATCAATTTCTGGCGCCCACTTGGTGAGTGTTTTGGCTAAGCTTTGATGAGATTCATGTGCTAGGAGGGCTCTAGGGCATTGAACGCTGGCTAGGGGAGTCCTCTTTGGGCGTTTGGATGCTGGTTTCCTCCTTTGGGCGCTGGACTCCTGGAATAGGGCAGGAGGCTGGTGTTCGACGCCAGTTTTGGGCCTTCTATTCTGAAGCAAAGTATAAACTATTATTCATTGCTGAAAGCTCTAGAAGTCATATTTCTATAGCCATTGAGAACGCTCAATTTGGATTTCTATAGCTCCATAAAAGCTCTTCGAGTGCAAAGAGGTCATATTTGGACAACATCTTTAGTACTTTCTCTGTCTCTGAATCAGACTTTTGCTCCAACTCCTCAGTTTCAGCCAAAAAATGCCAGAAATTGTATAAAAACACAAAAACTCATATTAGAATCCAAAAATTTGAATTTAACACTAAAACATATGAAAACTTAATAAAAATTAAAGAAAACATGCTAAAAACTTTATGAAAATGATGCAAAAAGCGTTTAAAATATCTGCTCATCACAACACCAAACTTAAACTGTTGCTTGTTCCCAAGCAACTAAAAACACAGTAGGATAAAAAGAAGAGTTAGATACAATAAATCTCAGAGTTTCTAATGAAGCTCAGTTTCGATTAGATGAGCGGGACTTAATAGCTTTTTGCTTCTGAATAATTTTGGCATCTCACTGTCCATTGAAACTCAAAAATGTTGGTCTCTTTAGGGTGAACCCTTTCAGATTGTGATTCAGCTTTATTAGAATCCCCAGATAGAGGTGTCCAGAGATCTTAAACACACTCGTTTTGCTTTGGGTCACGACTTTAACTGCTCAGTCTCAAGCTTTTCACGTGGCACCTTCACACTACAAGCACATGGTTAGGGACAACTTGGTTGAGCCGCTTAGGCCAGGATTTTGTTTCCTTTATACCCTCTATCCATTGATGCTCAAAGCCTTGGATCCTTTTACCCTTGCCTTTTGGTTTAAAGGGTTATTGGCTTTTTTCTCTTGCCTTTTGATTTAAAGAGCTATTGGCTTTTTTTGCTTTACATTTATTTATTTGTTTCTTTTTTTTGCCTATTTTATTATATTTTTCCTGCATATGTTATTTTTTTCTTTTGCAACATGCTTTTTTTTCTTTTTGCTGCTTTTTCTTGCTTCAAGAATCAATTTTTGGATTTTTCAGATTACCAATAATACTTCACTTTCATCATCGTTCTTTCAAGAGCCAACATTCTTAGATTTCAACTTCAAATATGCACTATTCATTCATACATTAAAAAAACTAAAACAATGCCACCACATCAAAATAATTGAACTATTCTTATTTTATAACATGAAATTCATGTATCTCTCAATTCTCTTGAAATAAAATTTTGTTTTAAGGTGAAAGATATATGGAATATTTTAAAACTTTAAGACAAAAATGCAAATGATCATGCAATAAAAACAAGAGAACAGACAATACAACATAACAAAAATCCACCTTTAATAGTTGCGGATAGTACTCCTCATTGAGGATCCAATGTAGTGCTTGATCTCTTCAATGTTACTCCTTTGTCTTTGTTGTTCTTTGGTGGACGAAATTGTGATCACATCAATGTAGTATTCTTTGTTGTTGTATGGAGTCATTATTATGGCACCTATGTGTGGACACAACTCCGTTCAACTAACCAGCAAGTGTACTGGGTCATACAAGTAATACCTTACGTGAGTAAGGGTCGATCCCACAGAGATTGTTGGTATGAAGCAAGCTATGGTCACCTTGTAAATCTCAGTTAAGTGGATTCATATGGTCAAATGTAATTGGATTAGATAATTTAAAAGATAAATAAAATAAAAAGGGATAGAAATACTTATGTAGATCAATAGTGGGAATTTCAGATAGGCGTGTGGAGATGCTAGAATCCTTTCGAATCTCTACTTTCTTATTGCTTTCATCCAATCCTTCTTACTCCTTTCCATGGCAAGCTGTATATAGTGCATCACCATCATCAATGGCTACTTTTAATCCCCTCGGGAAAATGGTCCTATGCGCTGTCACTGCACGGCTAATCGTCTGGAGGCATCACCCTTGTTGATAGCTACATCCCATCCTCTCAGTGAAAATGGTCCAAATGCTCTGTCACAGCACGGGTAATCATCTGTCGGTTCTCAATCAGGTTGGAGTAGAATCCCTTGATTCTTTTGCGTTTGTCATCACGCCCAGCCTTCAGGAGGTTGAAGCTCGTCACAGTCATTCAATACCGGAATCCTACTCGGAATTCCACATACAAGGTTAGACTTTCCGGATTCCCGGGATCATACTTGGAATACCACAGACAAGGTTAGACTTTTTGGATCCCCATGAATTCCGCCATCTATCTAGCTTATACCACACAATAGTCTCCTAAGATGAAGAATAAAACAAAACTGAGACCAAAGATGAAACGTGGTCAAAAGACGACTAATACACTAGTAAAAAGTCTTATTTATACTAAACTAGCTACTAGGGTTTACATGAGTAAGTAATTGATGCATAAATCCACTTCCGGGGCCCACTTGGTGTATGTTTGGGCTGAGCTTGATCTATCCACGAGCTGAGGCTTTTTTAGGTGTTGAACGCCAAGTTATAACGTGTTTTGGGCGTTCAACTCCGGATCATGACGTGTTTCTGGCGTTTAACTCCAGACAGCAGCATGTACTTGGCGTTCAACGCCAAGTTACGTCGTCAATTTCCGAATAAAGTATGGACTATCATATATTTCTGGAAAGCTCTGGATGTCTACTTTCCAACGCCGTTGAGAGCGCACCATTTGGAGTTCTGTAGCTCCAGAAAGTCTATTTCGAGTGCAGGGAGGTTAGATTCCAACAGCATCAACAGTCCTTTTGTCAGCCTTTTTTAGAGTTTTGCTCAAGTCCCTCAATTTCAGCCAGAAATTACCTGAAATCATAGAAAAAC
>NC_029780.3:52175241-52178420 GCF_000817695.3 Arachis duranensis | reverse complement strand
CGGATACATAAATGCCACAGACACATAACTGGGTGAACCTTTTCAGATTGTGACTCAGCTTTGCTAGAGTCCCCAGTTAGTGGTGTCCAGAGCTCTTAAGCACACCCTTTTGCCTTGGATCATGACTTTAACCACTCAGTCTCAAGCTTTTCACTTGGACCTTCATGACACAAGCACATGGTTAGGGACAGCTTGGTTTAGCCGCTTAGGCCTGAATTTTATTTCCTTGGGCCCTCCTATCCATTGATGCTCAAAGTCTTGGATCCTTTTTATCCTTGCCTTTTGGTTTTAAGGGCTATTGGCTTTTTCTGCTTGCTTTTTCTTTTTCTTTCTATTTTTTTTCGCAAGCTTCTTCTTGTTCACTACTTTTTCTTGCTTCAAGAATCAATTTCATGATTTTTCAGATCATCAATAACATTTCTCTTTGTTCATCATTCTTTCAAGAGCCAACAAATTTAACATCCATAAACAAAAAGATCAAAAGACATATGCACTGTTCAAGCATTCATTCAGAAAACAAAAAGTATTGTCACCACATCAATATAATTAAATTAAATTCAAGGATAAATTCGAAATTCATGTACTTCTTGTTCTTTTGAATTAAAAATAATTTTTTATTTAAGAGAGGTGAAGGATTTGTAGAATTTATTCATAGCTTTAAGACATAGTTACTACATACTAATGATCATGAAGTAGAGACACAAAACATAGATAGACATGAAGCATAAAAACCGAAAAAGCAGAGAAAATAAGAACAAGGAATGAGTCCACCTGAGTGAGGGTGGCGCCTTCTTGAAGGTCCAATGGTGCTTTTTGAGCTCCTTTATGTCTCTTCCTTGCTTCTGTTGCATGATCCCTAGTGATTTTGGTGTTCCTATCCTTAGTTTCTTCCAATAATTATGTGGAGGAACATGTATCCCCTGAGGTATCTCAGGGATTTCTTGAAGAGGGAATTTCTCATGCTCTCTTGATGTGCAGTTAAATGCTCTTCTACTGAGCTATGGACCCTTGAGATGAATCTCTCCATCTCCCATGACTCAGAGGTGGAAGCTTTTGTCTTTTCTTAGTTTCCTCTTCAGAGTCCTTTCAGGTTCAGGATCAGCTTAAACAAGAATGCCTTTTTCCTTGTTCCTGCTCATAAGGGAAGAAGAGAACAAGAAAAGAAAGAGGAATCCTCTATGTCACAATAAAGAGGTTCCTTATTGTTAGTAGAAGAAGAAAGGAATAAAAGTGGAGAAGAATGGGTAAGGATAGAGACAGTGATTTGAGATGAAGAGAGGTGAATAGAAGTGTTAGTAAATAAATAAATAAATAGAAGAAGAGAAGAGGGAGAGAATTCGAAAATAATTTTGAAAAAGTAGTTAATGATTTTCGAAAATTAAAGATAAGATAAAATTAAAATTAAAATTTAAAACAATTAGTTAATTAAAAAGAATTTTTGAAAAAGGAATGAGATGTTTTCGAAAATTAGAGAGGGAGAAGTAGTTAGGTGGTTTTGAAAAAGATAAGAAACAAACAAAAAGTTAAATACTTCGTTGAAAAAGATATTAAAATCAAATTTGAAAAGATAAGAAGATAAGAAGTTAGATAAGATATTTTGAAATCAAATTTTTGAAAAAGATAAAATTTTGAAAAAGATATGATATAAAAGATAAGCTAAAAAGATATGATTAAAAAGATAAAAAAGATATTTTGAAAAAGATTTGATTTTAAAATTAAAATTAATTACTTGAATAACAAGAAACTAAAAGATAAAATTCTAGAATTTAAAGATTGAACCTTTCTTAACAAGAAAGTAACAAACTTCAAATTTTTGAATCAATCACATTACTTGTTAGCTAATTTTCGAAAATATGATGTAAAAGATAAGAAAAAGATTTTGAAAAATATTTAAAAAAAAAATTTCGAAAATTAATAAGAAAAAAGGAAAAGATTTAATTTTTGAAAAAGTTTTGAAAAGATAAGATTTTTAAAATTGAAAATTTGACTTGACTTGTAAGAAACAACTAATTTTTAAAATTTTTGACTAAGTCAGCAACAAATTTTTAAAAATTTTTGACCAAGTCAACCCATAATTTCGAAAATTTGGAGGGAAATAAGGAAAAGATATTTTTTTATTTTTTAAATTTTAATTATGAGAGAGAAAAATAATTAAAATTAAAACGTCATAATTGTGTTTTTCTCTTTTCTTTTTGGATCAAAACAAGGAATGCATGCAAGAACACTATGAATGTCAAGATGAACACCAAGAACACATTGAAGATCATGATGAACATCAAGAACATATTTTTTGAAAAATTTTTGATGCAAAGAAAACATGCAAGACACCAAACTTAGAAATTTGTAATGCATGGACTCTAATAAACAAAAAATGCATATGAAAAACAACAAACAACACAAAACAAGAAAACATCAAGATCAAACAAGAAGACTTACCAAGAACAACTTGAAGATCATAAAGAACACTATGAATGCATGGCATTTTCAAAAATTTAATGCATAAATTTTAAAAACATGCAATTGACACCAAACTTAAAAGTTGACTCAAGACTCAAACAAGAAACACAAGATATTTTTGATTTTTATGATTTTATGATTTTTTTGTATTTTTATTAATTTTTTCGAAAATAAAGTTTGGAAAAACGAAAAAGAAAAGAAAAATTTTGAAAAAGATTTTTGAAAAGAAAATTACCTACTCTGAGCAACAAGATGAACCGTCAGTTGTCCATACTCGAACAATCCCTGGCAACGGCGCCATAAACTTGGTGGACGAAATTGTGATCACATCAATGCAGTATTCTTTGTTGTTGTATGGAATCATTATTATGGCACCTATGTGTGGACACAACTCCGTTCAACTAACCAGCAAGTGTATTGGGTCGTCCAAGTAATACCTTACGTGAGTAAGGGTCGATCCCACAGAGATTGTTGGTATGAAGCAAGCTATGGTCACCTTGTAAATCTCAGTTAAGTGGATTCTTAGGGTCAAATGTAATTGGATTAGATAATTTAAAAGATAAATAAAATAAAAAGGGATAGAAACACTTATGTAGATCAATAGTGGGAATTTCAGATAGGCGTGTAGAGATGCTAGAATCCTTTCGAATCTCTACTTTCTTATTGCTTTCATCCAATCCTTCTTACTCCTTTCCATGGCAAGCTGTATGTAGGGCATCACC
>NC_029780.3:52174658-52175183 GCF_000817695.3 Arachis duranensis | reverse complement strand
TTCATCCAATCCTTTTTACTCCTTTCCATGGCAAGCTGTATGTAGGGCATCACCGTTGTCAATAGCTACATCCCATCCTCTCAGTGAAAATGATCCAAATGCTCTGTCACAGCACGGCTAATCATCTGTCGGTTCTCAATCAAGTTGGAGTAGAATCCCTTGATTCTTTTGCGTTTGTCATCACGCCCAGCCTTTAGGAGTTTGAAGCTCGTCACAGTCATTCAATACCGGAATCCTACTCGGAATACCACATACAAGGTTAGACTTTCCGGATCCCCATGAATTCCGCCATCTATCTAGCTTATACCACGAAGATTCTGTTGGGGAATCTAAGAGATATGCGCCCGGCCTAGAGTAGAACGGAAGTGGTTGTCAATCACGCGCGTTCATAGGTGAGAATGATGATGAGTGTCACGGATCATCACATTCATCAAAGTGTTGTGCAACGTATATCTTGGAATAAGAATAAAAGAGAATTGAATAAAAAGTAATAGTAATTGTATTGAAACTTGAGGTACAGCAGAG
>NC_029780.3:52174230-52174547 GCF_000817695.3 Arachis duranensis | reverse complement strand
TGGAGTTGAACGCCAAGTTATAACGTGTTTTGGGCGTTCAACTCCGGATCATGACGTGTTTCTGGCATTTAACTCCAGACAGCAGCATGTAGTTGGCGTTCAACGCCAGGTTACATCGTCAATTTCCGAATAAAGTATGAACTATTATATATTTCTGGAAAGCTCTGGATGTCTACTTTCCAACGCCGTTGAGAGCGCACCATGTGGAGTTCTATAGCTCCAGAAAGTCCATTTCGAGTGCAGGGAGGTCAGATTCCAACAGCATCACCAGTCCTTTGTCAGCCTCCTATCAGAGTTTTGCTCAAGTCCCTCAATTT
>NC_029780.3:52143927-52174125 GCF_000817695.3 Arachis duranensis | reverse complement strand
AATGAAAACATCCCTAAAAGTAGCTTGAACTTACTAAAAACTACCTAAAAACAATGCCAAAAAGCGTATAAATTATCCGCTCATCATTCTTCCCTCATAGTCCTTTGATCTTCTCTAATTTCATTGAGGATGGTGGAATGCTCTTGATACTCCAACCTCAATTGCTCCATGTTAGAGCTCAATTCTCCCTTGGAAGCATGCCATTGATCCCAATAGCTTTGAGGAGGAAAATACATCCCTTTTTCCACTGTGCTCCTTCCACACAGATGTCTGAGAGCACTTAATCCAATCATTGATCAAAGTTGACTCTTCTAGTGTAAGAATGTGAGTCTCCTTTCATCATATGTAAGTTGAATGCCAACCTCACACTTTTCGGGCTAAAATCTAAGATTCTCCCTCAGATCATGGTGCTCCAATTCTTTGGATTTGGGTTCACACTAGTGTCATGATTTTTAGTAACCCATGCATTAGCATAGAACTCTTATACCATTAAATTTCCAACTTCTTGAATGGGATTAGTTAGGACTTCCCAACCTCTTCTCCAGATCTCTCTTCAGATTTTTGGATACTCTTTCTTCTTGAGCTTGAAAGGGACTTCAAGGATCACTTTCTTCTCTGCCACTACTTCATAGAAGTGGTCTTGGTGGGCTTTATTGATAAATCTCTCAATATCCCAAGATTCAGAGGTGGTGGCTACTGCCTTTCCTTTCTTCTTTCTAGAGGATTCTCTAACCTTGGGTGCCATATAAGTGGTAATGGAAAGCAATAAGCAATGCTGTCCCCACATCAAACTTAAAAGCTTTGCTCATCCTCGAGCAAAAACAAAAATAAGAAGAATGGAGTAGAAGAAGAAGAAAATAGAAGGAGAATGAGGGAGAGAGCAATTCGGCCAAGGGGGCTTTGATGTGTATGAGAGGTGTGTGTATGAAGGGTGATGAGTGAATATTTTATACGCTTTTTGGCATCATTTTCATATAGTTTTTAGTATGTTTTGTTTAGTTTTTATTAAGTTTTTATAGGTTTTAGTCTTAAATTCACATTTTTTGATTCTACTATGAGTTTTTGTGATTTTGTATAATTTTAGGTAATTTCTGGCTGAAATTGAGGAGCTAGAGCAAAAGTCTAATTCAGAGACAGAGAAAGCACTGCAGATGCTGTCTGGATCTGACCTACCTGCACTCAGAAAAGTATTTCTAGAGCTATAGAAGTTCCAATGGAGCATTCTCAATGGCTATGGAAAGCTGAATTCCAGAGCTTTTTAGCAATGTATAATAGTTCATACTTTGCTTTGGATTAGAAGGCCCAAAACTAGCGTCCAATGCGAGCCTCCTGCCCCCTTCCAGGCGTCCAGCGCCCAAAGAGCAGAGACCAGCGTCCATATGCCCAAAGAGGACTCCTTAGCCAGTGTTCAACACCCTCAAGGTCCCCTAGCACGTGGATCTCATCAAAGTTCAGCCCAAACACTCATCAAGTGGGCCCCAGAAGTGGATTTTAGCACTAAATAAACTGTTTTACCCTTACTAGTGATTCGTTCAGTATTTAAAGTGTATTTTACATAATCATTCGAAGAACATCTACACTATTTTCATTTTTACTTTGTATTTCCTTTCACTATGAGTTTCTAAACCTCCTAGGTTGAGGGGAGGAGCTCTATTGGGTCCTATAAATTAATAAAAGTATTACTATTTTTTTACGGGGGTCCTTTCAGTATGATGTATGTCCATTCTTCATCAATATGAATGCGTTGAGCTGGCATAAGGTTATCACATTCTACGTGGGTTCAGAGTGCGTCTTTCATCGGACAATGATGAACCACCAGCTTGAATATACGTCTCTCAGACGGCTAATCCACGACATCGTTGGGGACTTCTCGAGAAATCAGTTCAGCCAATTTACGAGGAGATTAGGGTCTCTGTGGTTGAGGCTAGAACCAAAGGTGTAGCATTCCTCTGATCCGGAAGATTTGACCTTATTTGTGGCATTTTGAGTAGGATCATCAAGGAGAATGAACTGCAGAGCTTCACCCTCAGGTAGACTGGATCTGCACTAACCCTGGGGTTCAGATCTGGAGGAGTATTGGCGGCTGCTCAAACCAGCGTCAATCATATACAGCCTGCCATTGAAGAAATCACTCACACGCAAAGGAAACACTACTACCAGAGTTAATTCAGAAATACAAAGCAACTCCAATCCTCAACTATATTCCTATTACTGATCCCTTTCAAATTCACAATCAAACTGCATCTAAACATAACCTTCTGATTTGCCTAACTAAGGCCTGCAAGATAACCATAGCTTGCTTCAAACCACAATCCTCGTGAGATTGACTCTGACTCACTCAGGTATTACTTGGATGACCCAGTACACTTGCTAGTACAACTGTACGAAAGTGTGGGGATTCGTGCACCAAAGGGTTAGAAGGAGGGGTATTTATAAGAGTGGGCTAGGGTGGGTTTAGTCATGGGTTGGGTAAATGGGAGACAAATTTGATTTTGAAGTGGATGGGGGTTGGTAGGGGTTATGATGGTTGTGGGGAAGTAATATGGATGTGATTGGGCTAGGGTTTATAAGGAAGTGTGTATGGGGAAGTGTGAAAGAAAGAAGGAAGAAGTGGGGTAGGTAAAGATGCTGGCTAGCCTTCAACTCCAACAACACTCTATCCAGAGTGTTCTGCTTTCACTGCTGAACATTTCTTTCTCTGTTCTGACTGCCGCACATGATCATGAACCAAAAAAAATAACTTAAAGAAAAACAAAATGAAAGAAAAATAGAAATAATTAATTAAGGTTGGGTTACCTCTCAACAAGCGCTTCTTTAACGTCATTAGCTTGACAGTTAGCTCCTTACGGAGGTGAGTATGAGCTCAGAATTTTGCCCCTTATAGTGAAATTTCTTCCTATATTCTCATGAATGAGCTCTACATGCTCTAGAGATAGGACACAACTCACTGTATGTGGTATGACTGGCTTCTTGGTGAAGACAACTCTCATGCCAGGTGAGAGGCCTTTAGTTGGAACTTTCTTGTCCCTTTAGCCTTTAGGTACTTCCTTCGTAGTACCTTTGTTCTTAGTGCTTGTTAATGGTTTCTCAACACCAAACCTAGAATTAATGTTTGGGGGCTTGGTAAAGCTCTGCACTGAAAGAAATGGTTGGAACACTAACTGTTGCACAGTTATTTTAAAGGGAGAATTGGGGTGAGGCATCTTGAACAAGATGTGATCCTTCCCTAGTTGTAGAATCAATTCTCCTTTAGCTACAACAATGATAGCATTGGCAGTGGCTAGGAAAGGTCTTCCAAGGATGATGGATTCATCCTCATCTTTCCCAGTATCTAAGACTATAAAGTTTGCAGGGATGTAATGGTCTTCAACCTTTACCAAGACATCCTCTACTAAGCCATATGACTTCTTTATTGACTTGTCTACCATCTCTAGTGAGATATTTACAGCTTGTACCTTAAAGATTCCCAGCTTCTCCATTACAGAGAGTGGCATGAGATTTATGCTTGACCTTAGGTCACACAAAGTCTTCTCAAAGGTCATGGTGCCTATGGTGCAAGGAATTAGGAAGCGTCCAGGATCTGGAAGCTTCTTAGGTAGCTTCTGCTGAGCCAAATCAGTGAGTTCTTTGGAAAGCATAGGAGGTTCTTCCTCCAAAAGCTTTTACCAAATAGCTTAGCATTCAGCTTCATGAGAGCTCCTAGGTACCAAGCAACCTACTTTTCCCTAGTGTCTTCATCCTCATCAGAGGATGAGTATTCATCAGAACTCATGCATTATAGAAGTGCACGCAAAGGAACCTCTATGGTCACTATATGAGCCTTGGCTTTATTTAGTTCTTGGATAGGGATTTCTTGAGTAGGTATTGAGCAGTCAGATGGTGTGCCTTTACTGGCATTCAACACTAGCTCTGATGGATTTTTCGGAGTTGAACGCCCATGCTGTATACCCTTACTAGCGTTAAATGCCAGTTCCCTTACCATTTTGCGCGTTGAACACTCAGCAGGGATGTCCTGGCTGGCGTTCAATGCCAGTTTCTCTGCCTGTTGGGGTGTTGAATGCCCAGTAAGGGCTTCCTCACTAGCGTTCAACGCCAGGCTCTTAGCCAGTTTGGGCGTTGAATGGCTAGTGAGATCTTTCTCACTGGCATTCAATGCCATCCCATTCTCCTAAGATTTGGCCTCAGCCTCAGTTGTGATGGCATTGTACTCTTCTCTTGGGTTCACTTCAATGTTACTTGGAAGAGTGTCAAGAAGAGTCTTAGGGATCCTCTTGCTCTACTAACCAACTTGTATCTCCAAGTTTCTGATGGAGGATCTTGTTTCAGTTATGAAACTATGAGTGGTCTTAGAGAGGTCGGAGACCAGAGTGACTAAGTTAGAAAGGCTCTACTTAGGGCTCTCCATATTCCCTTGAGAAGATAGGAATGGTGGCCTGTTGTTGAACCTATTCTGGTTCCTTCCTCCTTGATTATTATTGAAGCCTTACTGAGGCATCTGTTGATCCTTCCATGAAAGGTTAGGATGATTCCTCCATGAAGGATTGTTGGTTTTTCCATAGGATCATAAACTTATACTTAAGAAGAAGCTTCCTGAGTACTACCAGCTGCAGTTTGCAATCCAGTCAATTGCTGAGAGATCATATTGACCCATTGGGTCAAGATCTTGTTCTGAGCCAATATGGCATTCAAAGTATCAACTTCAAAGAACTCCTTTCTTCTGAGGGACCTCATTGTTCACAAGGTTTCTCTTAGAGGTGTACATGAATTGGTTGTTTGCAACCATCTCAATGAGTTATTTTGCTTCTGTAGGCGTTTTCTTCAAGTAGAGTGATCCACCTGTAGAACTGTCCAATGACATTTTAGACATCTCAGACAGACCATCCTAGAAAACTCCTATGATAGACCATTCTGAGATCATGTCAGAAGGACACCTCCTAATCAGTTTCTTGTATCTTTTCCATGCTTCATAGAGGGATTCACCTTCTCTTTGCTTGAAGGTTTGAACTTTCACTCTGGTTTTGCTCATCTTTTGAGGAGGAAAGAATTTAGCCAGGAAAGCATTGAGGAAAGAGCATAAGTTTATAGACCTCAGGATTCACTCCATTGGTCTTAACAGTGTCACAGAATTGTAAGAATTCAGCTAGGAACTGATGTAGATCTTCTAGTGGAAGTCCATGGAACTTGCAATTCTGTTGCAGAAGAAAGACTAACTGAGGCTTAAGCTCAAAGTTATTAGCTCCAATGGCAAGTACATAGATGCTTCTACCATAAAAATCAGAGGTAGGCATGGTGAAGTCACCAAAAATCTTTTTTGCCTCTCCTTCATGTTTGGCCATGTCTTCAGCTTCTTGTTCAAAATTTTCTGAGAGGTTTCTTTTAGAGTGCTGTGCTTTATCTTATTGTAAGCTCCTCCTTAAAGTCCTCTCAGGTTCAAGATCAAGATTAAAGAGAGGTTCTTTATCCATGTTCCTGGTCATAAACAAGAAAAGAAGAAACCAAGGACAGAGGAGAATGGGAGCTCTATGTTTAAGAACAGAGGACTCCCTGTGAGTTGTGATTAAGAAAGGAAAGAAGAATAAAGATAGAAGAAGGAGAAGAAGAACACGAATAAGAAGAAGTAGAGAGGAGAAGAATTAGAAGTAGAAAAGATAAACATCAATTAAAATATTTTTGTTTTTATTTTTTGTAATTTGAAAAGGTTAATAAATTATAAAGATTTAAAAATTAATTAATGAATTTCGAAAAAAAAAGAGAGAGAAATAGAAGAAGGATTTTAAAAAATTAGGAGAGAGAAGAATTAGTTAGTAAGTTTTGAAAAAGAAGAGAGAGAAGATAAGTAACTAATTAGGAATGATTTGAAAACAAGATAAGATATAAGATTAGAAAAGATTTGAATTTAAAAATTTGAAATTTGAAAATTAAATTTTGAAATTTGAATTTTGAATTTGAAACAAGATAAGATAAAGTTTTGAAAAAGATTTGATTTCTAAAAAGGTTTGATTTTGAATTTTGAAATTTTGAATTTTTGAAATTTGAAATTGAATTTTAAAATTTGAATTTGAAATAAGATAAGATAAGATTTTTGAATCTTAAAGAGAGATAAAAAGATAAGATAAAATTTTGAAAAAGATATGATTTTTGAAAAGATTTGAACTAAGATAAGATAAGATAATAATGTTGAAATAAAAATTTGAAAAATTGCTTGTGATTTTCGAAAATAGTAATAAAAGATAAGAAAAGATATTTTTTATTTTCTTAAATTTAATAAAGAAAGAGCAACAAACTTAAAATTTTTAAATCTAAGAAGACTAATTTTCAAAAATTGAGAAGAAAAACACAAAGAGACACCAAACTTAAAAATTTTAAGATCAAAACAAGAAAAATAAGAACACTTTGAAGATCAAGAAGAACACCAAGAACAAAACTAAAAAAATTAAAAGAACACAAGAAGATGCAAAAGACACCAAAGTTAAAAATTTTTGAAAACCAAGAACACAATTTTCGAAAATTTAAAGAAAAGAACACAAGAAGACACCAAATTTTGAAGATTGACACAAGATTCAAATAAAGAAACTATTTGTGAAAATTTTTAGAAAGAAAGACTTAAAAAATTCGAAAATTTTAACAAGAACAAAAACAAAAGGCTCAAACCAAAAACAAAGATTAAACAAAGAAAAGAAAAGGTTTTTGAAAACAAAATTGTGATTTTTAGAAAAAAAGAAAAGAAAATAAAATACTCTAACTAGATTAAAGACAATACCTAATGTAAAGAACAAGATAATCTGTCAGTTGTCCAAACTCGAACAATCTCCGGCAACGGCGCCAAAAACTTGGTGCACAAATCCCCACACTTCATACAACGGAACCAATAAGTGCACTGGGTCATCGAAGTTATACCTGAACGAGTCAGGGTCGATCCTACGAGGACTGTGGTTTGTCTTACAAATCTTAGTCAGGCGGATAGAAGAGTTGTTGGATTTGAATGCATAAAAGTGAAATAGGGTATAAAATACTTTGTGAATTTGAATGTAACCAGTGATAAGAAGATGGTTAAGGCTTGGAGATTCTTTGTCCTTTTGGATTAACTCTGGTCTTACTGTCTTCTTCAATTGTGAATGATTTCTTCTATGGTAGGCTGTATGTGATTGATGCTGGTTGGGGCAGCCGCCAATACTCCTCCAGATCTGAACCCCAGGGTTAGTGCAGATCCAATCTGATTGAAGGTGAAGCTCCTGTAGTTCATTCTCCTTGGTGATCCTACTTAAAATGCCACAGACAAGGTTGAATCTTCCGGATCAGAGAATGCGGCGGCTTTGGGTTCTAGCCTCTACCACAGAGATCCTAATCTCCCCGTACATCAACTGAACTGGTGTTTCGAGAAGTCCCCAACGAAGTCGTGGATTAGCTGTCTAAGAGATGTATAATCAAGCTGGTGGTTCATATTGATGAAGAACGAAGATACATCTTAGAATAGAGAATCAAACAATGATTGAAAAGAAATAGTAATACTTTTCTTAATCTATAAAAAATCAGCAAAGCTCCTCCCCTCAACCTAGGAGCTTTAGAAACTCATACTGATCTTCTCCCAACGAAGATTCTAAATAAGGTTGATCTTCTCCTTTAAATACTAAACTAATGACTAGTAAGGTTAAAATAGTCTTTTAGTGCTAAAATCACTTTTGGGGCCCACTTGGTGAGTGTTTGGGCTGAGCTTTGATGAGATCCACATACTAGGAGGCCTCTAGAGTGTTGAACTTTGGGTAGGGGGTCCTCTTTGGGTGTTTGGACGCTGGTCTCCTCTTTTGGGCGCTAAACGCCTGGAATGAGGCAGGAGGCTGGCATTGGATGCCAGTTTTGGGCCTTATATTCTGAAGCAAAGTATAAGCTTCTATACATTGCTAGAAAGCTCTGAAAGTCATCTTTCTATAGCCGTTGAGAACGTTCCATTTAGACTTCTGTAGCTCCAGAAAAGTTCTTTCGAGTACAAGGAGATCAGATCCAAACAGCATCTGCAGTGCTTTCTCTGTCTCTGAATCAGACTTTTGCTCCAACTCCTCAATTTCAGCCAGAAAATGTGCAAACTTGCATAAAAAGACAAAAACTCCTAGTAGAATCCAAAAATGTGAATTTAACACTAAAACCTATGAAAACTTAAGAAAAATTAAACAAAACATGCTAAAAACTATATGAAAATGATGTCAAAAAGCATATAAAATATTCGCTCATCACCTACATAACAACCTATATAATTCAAATGCAAACCTAACTGCCCATTATTCACTTTTTCTTACATTCATGAATTCTTTCAATTCATGTTACATATGCATTTTTATTTCTCAAACTTTGGGGTTAACATTTGTCCCCTTTTTATTGCTTTATTTTTTTCTTTTTCTCCTTTTTTTCTTCTTTTTTTTTTTATATATAAAATATATACAAGAGATTAATGTATATGGTTTAAATATTGAATGCATGAATATGTACCCAATTCCCAAGATTTTCAATGAGAACACACTCTTATCTCAACCAATGTTTCCAAACTTTTCCACACTTAAATGATACACACTCTCACTAGCCTAAGCTAATCAAAGATCTAAATAAGGGAAATTTATTATTTTTCACTTAGGGGTAGTGATGTGCTATAATTAAGAACAGAGGGGAATTTAAAATAGGCTCAAAATTGGTTAATGGATGGTGCACGGAATTGTAAATCAGACTTTTCACAATTCCGTTACAACTAACCAGCAAGTACACTGGGTCGTCCAAGTAATACCTTACGTGAGTAAGGGTCGATCCCACGGAGATTGCCGGCTTGAAGCAAGCTATGGTTATCCTGTACTCTTAGTCAGGAGATTAGTGATAAAAATAATTTCGTTTATGAAAAGTAAATAACATGAAATAAATGATACTTGTGATGCAGTAATGAGGAACAGTTTGAGGTTCTGAAGATGCTCTGTCGTCTGAATCTCTACTTTCCTACTGTCTTCTTCTCCAAACACGCATTGCTTCCTTCCATGTCAGGCTATATGATCTTCTCAGTGAAAATGGTCCAAGTACGGTTTCTACACGGCTAATCAACTGTCGAATTTCTCGTCTCGGATGAAAAATACCAGGCATAGCTACCGCACGGCTAATCATCTGTCGGTTCTCACTTGTGTCGGAATAGGATCTCTCTATCATTGTGCACACTGTCACTGCGCCCAACATTCTTGAGTTTGAAGCTCGTCACAGTCATCCCTTTCCAGATCCTACTCGAAATACCACAGGCAAGGTTTAGACTTTTCAGATCTCAAAAATGCTGCCAATTGGTTCTAGCCTCTTGCACGAAGGTTCTAATCTCACGGACTCGGTCCGTAAATTAGAGACCCAAGAGATACACACTTAAGCTGTCACCCAATGACTACGTTGAGCTCAGATAAAACGGGAGTGGTTGTTAGGCACACGTTCATAAGGTTGAGGATATGATGAGTGTCACGGATCATCATATTCTATATTTTGAAGTACGAGTGAGTATCTTAGAATAGAATCAAGCGTGATTGAATAGAAAATAGTAGTAATTGAATTATTCCATTGAAACACAGCAGAGCTCCTCACCCCCACCTATGGGGTTTAAAGACTCATGCCATAAAAGATACAACATGAAATGTAAAAAATGTCACAAGTCCCTAAATGAATTTCTAAAAGTAGTTTTTATACTAAACTAGTAACCCAGGTTTTCAAAAGATGAGTAACTAAGTGCAGACAGTGCAGAAATCCACTTTTGGGGTCCACTTGGTGAGTGTTTAGGCTGAGCTTTGAAGCTTTCACGTGCTTAGGCCATTCTTGGAGTTAAACGCCAGCTTTTGTGCTAGTTTGGGCATTTAACTTCGGTTTTGGTGCCAGTTCTGGTGTTTTACGCCAGAAAAGGGTTTCTAGCTGGCGTTAAATGCCCGTTTGGGCCATCAAATATCGGGCAAAGTATGGACTATTATCCATTTCTGGAAAGCCTAAGATGTCTACTTTCCAACGCAATTGAGAGCGCGCCAATTGGGCTTCTGTAGCTCCAGAAAATCCATTTCGAGTGCAGGAGGGTTAAAATCCAACAGCATCTGCAGTCCTTTCTTAGCCTCTTAATCATATTTTTGCTCAGGTCCCTCAATTTCAGCCAAAAAATACCTGAAATTACAGAAAAATACACAAACCCATAGTAAAGTCCAGAAATTTGATTTTTGAATAAAAATTAATAAAAACACAACAAAAAGTGAATAAAACATGCTAAAAACTATATGAAAACACTACCAAAAAGCGTATAAAATATCTGCTCATCAATGGATGAAAGGGTAATTTATTTGGCTAAGTGAGTTAAATGAAATGATGGCCTCAATCATATAAATGTATATACATCAAAAAATGGACATAAAGAATCAAACAAATCAAAGATTACAATCATAAAGAGAGAATAACACACACAAGAATGAAATAGTGGTTAATATGGTGTAACCACACAATTGGGCTCAAAACTCACATGCTTATGTGTTCTTAGCTCAATAACATGTTTCACAATATTTTTCAAGCAAGTTTCAATGAAACAAATATCAATCAAATCAATTACGATATCAATGCCCTATTAAGAATATTTTTCTTAGAAAATTTTATTATTTTAACTAAGCTTATTATCTATATGCAAAGAAATGCAATAAACTAAGAAAAAAAGCAATTAAAGCTCTAAAATATATACACTAAGAAAAATAAAATGCGAAAGTGTTTAGTATTTAGAAATTTGTCACCCAAGATTGCCGATCAGTGATGACCTCCCCATACATAGATGTTTACACTGTCCTCGGTGCATCCAAAGATGAACAAGGGGGGTATGGCAATGATACGGATTGCCACCTTTAGCTGGTGGATCAACCGGCTACTGCATGTTCTTTTTCCTTCTTCCCTTGTTGCTTATGGTGACTCACCCATAAAAGACAGAAAATAGGAGAGTAAGATGGGTGGATGCAAAGGTAAAGAAGCATAGATTGTTGGAATGAGACAAGAATCACTAAAATGAGTGAGTGAATAAGTCTCTGACATGAAGGAAACAAGTGTGTGTATTCTAAGTTGCACGGTTTAGAACACACATACTAGCTTGGAAAGCTATGTCACAATTACACAAAAGAAGCATGCACTTCACTCATTCTAGTGTGCTTAAAATACTTTAAAAAGGAAACTTGTAGGTTAAGATAAACAAACAAGTACTCTATGAGCATAAAAGCATTCAAGAAATAATCAAGTAGTTGTGAATTGGATAATGAAGAAAAGTTTGTTTGCAACACCTAATTGACATGAAGTGGAAAACATGGCAAGCATAGTTCGTAAAGCTTAAAAAGCTAAAAAAAATGTCACTAGGTGAGCTTACGATCCAATTTCACAATTCCTTAATTTCAATGCATCGACTAGGTGACTTAAATAAAAATCAATCATAGCTAGCATCACCTAACAAAAAATGCATCAACTAAAAACAAATTGCCTAATGGTAGATAGTGAATTCAAATTACATGGTAGCTACAACATGTAATTTAGAAATCCAAAGACATTCTCAAAAGCAATGTTATGAGTACTTGGGATGCACAAATATTTAACATTCAAAATTCAATACCAGGTAACAAAGTATGACCTCAATAAATATATCCAACAATAAATAGCAATAAAAATTCAGTAGCAATACACAACAAATCAGCATTTCAAATAAATAATCCAACACTTACCACAAAAATCTAACCTATATTAACAACCTAATCTACTAAAAATTGAAAATTAGACTCACTACTAATAAATGGAGATGGTGATGGATGGTGGTTGAAGGGCGAAAAAAAGAGAGGAGAAGAAATGGGAAAAGAAGAATAGAGAGGGAAGAAGAAGAAAAGAGAAGGAATGAGTGATGGAGATGCATTGTGCATACGCACATAGGGCCCTGCGTTCGCACAAAAGATGTAAAGTGGGGGTGTGCGCATGCACAAGTATGTGCGAGCGCTTCGGGAAGAAGGTGAAAATCAGTTTGTGGGTACGCACATTAGGAGTTTTTTTTGGAATATGAAACATCAAAATTTAACGCCCAATTCGACATCTGTACGTACGCACACAGGTCCATGTGTATGTACAAGAGGCGAAACAAAGGAGATGCAATCGCACAAGGGTGTGCGAGCGATCCCAACAGAAAGGGTGCAAACTAGTATGCGTACGCACAGCTGGGTGCGTATGCATAAGGGGCAGAGCTGGGGTTGTTGTGCGTACGCACAGGTGTGTGCGCAGATGCTCTGTTTTTTTCCAAAAAATTTAGTGCCTACAAGGCATCAAACATGACATCCAAAATAGCTTTTCAACCCCAAAACATATTATTCCTTAAAAACACATGATCAAAACGAAAATGCAACTAAACTAAGCTTAGAATTTAAGTAAACTAAGCTAACTAAGAAAAATAAAAATGCACTAAACAAAAGCTAAAAGAAGAAGAGAGTTAAAAAGATGTTACCATGGTGGGGTGTCTCCCACCAAGCACTTTTATCATTGTCTTTAAGTTAGACAATTGGGAGAGCCCTTGCTATGGTGACTTGTGCTTGACTTTCCCACTAATGCTTGAATTCCAATGTCCTCCGGGATCCCAATCCTAACCATTAACAAAAACAAAATGTAACCAAAAAGCAAGCTATTCACATATTAACATATTTACAATAGCCAATAATATTACACCATCGCAACTCCCCGGCAACGGCACCAAAAACTTGATGATGGCCGAAAGTAGGTTTGGAATTTTTCTCAAAATAGAATTGGCGTTGCAAGTATAGTCCCAAACCAACAATCAACCAACACCAAAGTTTAAATAAAGATAAGTCACAATTCAAACCAAATAATTGGGAGTTTTAAATACCGAGTTGTTCTCCCTAGGAATTATAATGAAGTGCTCCATTATTGGCTATAAGGGGACAAGGGGTTTGATGGCAAGAGACAAGAAATGTAAATATCAAGGAATTAAAGCAAAAGCATGCAAGGAATTAAATGGAAAGCAATTAAAGCAATGAAAATGGAAATTAAATGGCAAAAGGGAAATCTTGGCAAGGGTTGAGAGTTAAGGTTACCTATCCTAGCCATTGACCACAAACATGTGATGATTATGAAGAGTCAATCCTATTTAGTCAACCCTAACATCAAGGATAAGTCAAATAGGTATAATTGATCTCAATCCATAAGTCCTAGCTAACTCACTAATTAACTTAGTGAAAGACTAGCATTAATGGAAACCAAATCAACTAACTACCCTAATATATCAATCAAGAATGGACATCAATGACTTAAGGTCACCAAAGTCCTCAATTCCAAGCCAAGAGTGTGGAAAACTACACTAAAACTACACTAAAACACTTGGTGTGAATGAAAATAAAAGCATATTAAACTGCAATGAAAATAAAATCTAAAGCTGCCAATTGCAAGAAATTAATAATAACAACTCAATTAAACATCAATAAACATAAAAAATTAAATTGCATTAAATGAAATGGAAATTAACAAGGGTACATCAACATAAAAAGTAACTAAAATGAGAAATTAACAAGATAAACTAAGAAAATTAAGGCAATAGAACAAAGAAAAGAAAAAGAAACTAGATGAAAACAAGAATTAAAAAAAGAAATTTAACTAATAACCTTAATTTCTAGAGAGAAGGGGGAGCTTCTCTCTCTAGAAAATGACCTACAACATGATACTAAGCTAAACCTAATTTCTCTCCCCCTTGTTTCCTCTTGAATTAGAGTTGAAATAGCTTCAGAAATGAGTTGGATTGGGTTCTCGAGGCCCAAAAATTGCTGCCAGCATTTTGCATTTAATGAGGTCACGTGTTGGGACTTGTGCGTATGCACACTTGCTGATTTTTTCACCTGTATGTACGCACAGATATGTGCGTATTCACACTTGCTGATTTTCATCTCATGCATACGCACGCAACACTGTGCATACGCATGACTGCACGAACTTCCACCTATGCGTATGCATGAATAATTGTGCATACGCACACTTGCTGACAAGCTCCAAACTCTATTTCTTCTTGATTTCTCCACTTTTGCATGCTTTTTCCTCACTTCTTCAATCCATATTAGTCTTGTAAGCCTGAAATCACTCAACAAATACATCAAGGCATCAAATGTAATTAAAGTGAATAAAATTTAGCAAATAAAGACCTAAAAAGCATGTTTTCACTTTTAAGCACAATTTAAGGAGAATTTACAAAACCATGTTATTTCATTGAATAAATGTAGGAAAAGTTGATGAAATTCACCCAATTAGAGCAAATAAATACCATGAAATGTAGATTTATCAAGTGGCTAGGCCAATGTCAATAAAGTAAAGTTGACATTGACGTCAGCTCTCTAGGGGAACTGTGTTGTTAGGAACTTGGGTATCATGGGATCCCCAAAGTCTCATATTGAGTAGTATGGGATGCTTGATGTTATATTCAAGGAGAGTAGTTCTTCTCCCTTAATAGCTAATTTTTAAGGAGCGGTTTCCCACTTTTCTTAGATACTTAACACATACCCAACTACACAACCAAAATTCGGGAATACAAATATCAAAAAATTCATTGACAGAGCATGTATGGAAAAAGAGAATATAAAGACACACAATTACTCTGAGTAATTGTGGATATATTTACATTGAAAAAATAAGACTTTTTCATAATATAAACTAAAATCACAAGCCTTCCATCATTTTTTTAAAATAAAAATAAGGTGGTCTTTACCTGTTTTAGTAGCCACAAAAACATGAGGAATTAAACTTATGCATTTCAAGTAACGTTTTCCAATATACACAAACTGAATCAACCGTCAGTGGCTTCTTTTAGTGAATTTTAGTGCTAGGGCACGCAATAACTCTTGTTAAGTGCTTAAAAATAAAACTTTCATAGGACATATGAAGTGAAATTTTTAAAAGGAGTAATTGAACCTAGCGATTTTAAGCAAAGTGCTTCAATTTATATATGCTAAGTCTAAGGTTCAAGGTACAATTAGAAACAATGACATAATATTTAACACTTGAAGAAGTTAAGAAGAAAGACCAAAATCATTCGACAATTCTTACATTGTAATGCCTATCAATCTTTAGCAGTAACATCAATCATCTTATTATAATTTGATTCAGATATGCTACTAAAACAAACAACACTAATTTTTAAAAACAACAGTAACTTTGGTAAACTATAAATGTAAATGGTAAAACGCTTTATTTATTCTGTCCACAACTCGTTTATTACCATATATATGTGTGATTTCGCTAGTAGTTATAGTAAGATAAAGTCAAATAATTAGAAATATTATAATAGCCTCTAAACACTTGCATAAATAAGAATGATAAATTTAGAGATATATGCAAGATTTTTTAGATGATCAAATTCATCAAACATATCACTAAATCATTAAATTAAATAAAAACATAAAAAATAGGTAATATTTATTTCAGAAACTAAAACTAGGATTGAGACTCAGTATTGTGTTTGGTAGTCAGCGATTGGAACTAAAATTTTAGTTTCAGGACACAAAATTTTATTACCTTTAGTATCTCTAGAAAATGGATACACATGGGACTGAAATTTTGGAAATGGAGACTGAAACTTTAACAATATTTTCTTTATTACTTAAGGATATTTTTAGTAAATATTCTTATTTCATCTCAATTTTTATCTTGAGTCAAATAGTATACTAAGACATAAACCAGTCATGCACAATTTACACCAGACATAATATAGAGACTTAATTTAATCTATGTCTCAATTACCCTTCCAAATGCAACCTTAGAGATTTGTTATTTTCTCTAATAGCTAGTTTTTGAGGTGTGGTTTCTCAGTTTTCTTGGATACTTAACAATGGTATCAGAGTCTTGGTTGTTGGCCCACATGAAGAGCTATTTTTAAGTTAGATTAAGGTAAATATTGAATACTAACAAAGAATAGTAAAGCGGCTACTGCTAGGCCAATGTCAACAAAGTAAAGTTGTTGTTGACGTCGGCTCTCTAGGAGAACTGCTAGCCTCAACAAGGAATTTTGGAAATCGAGCTATTTGATGTATGGGGAATAGACTTTATGGGCCCTTTCCTGTCCTCATGTTCGAACATGTACATCCTTGTGGCAGTGGATTATGTGTCTAACTGGGTGGAGGCAATTGCATCACCCACCAATGACACCAGAGTGGTAATGAAATTCCTCTAGAAATACATTTTCAGCAGATTTGGTGTTCCAAGAACACTGATCAATGATGGAGGCACTCATTTCTATAACAGACAACTTGACTCAATCCTGCATTGTTATGGTGTTCACCACAGAGTGGCAGCACCATACCATCCGCAGACAAATGAGTAAGCCAAAGTCTCCAACAGGGAGCTATAAAAAATTCTGGAAAGAACAGTGAGCACCTCCAGAAAAGATTAGGCACGGAAACTTGATAATGCTCTTTGGTGTACAGAACAGCTTTCAAAATCCCTATTGGGATGTCACCATACCAGCTGGTCTATGGCAAGGCATGTAATTTACTAGTGGAACTGGAACACTGAGTTTACTGGGCAACCAAATTCCTCAACTTTGATGCTAAGGATGCAGAAGACAAAAGATTGCTCTAGTTAAATGAGTTGGACGAATTCTGACAAGTTGCATTTAACAATACAAAAATCTTCAAGAAAAGGGCTAAGAAACAGCATGATCAAAAGATCTCTTCCTGAGTTTTCGAACCAGGTCAGCAGGTTCTGCTCTTCAATTTTAGGCTCAAACTTTTCCCAGGGAAGCTCAAGTCCAGATAGACGGGACCCCTCATGATCACTAATGTATCACCCTAGTCATATAGAACTCCAGGATAGACACTCTGGCAAAAGATAATGGACAGAGAGTCAAGCATTATCTAGGGGACAATTAGGAGCAAGAAATCTCTTCACTATTGCTAACATGAAAATAGCAAAGTTGAGCTAATGACTGCAAATAAGCGCTTGTTGGGAGGCAACCCAACCGTAAGTAATGTATTACTGTTCTGGTTCTTTTAATTCTTTTCATTGATATTTATTTTGAGTCCATTTCTTATTAAATTTTAGAGTTTCCCCTTCGCTTTTTAACATTTGTGATCATGGGCACTCTTTAGAATAGAAACAGAGATATTCAGGTTGAAAAATAAAAGACCCTACGGATACCCCCTTGCTGGTGATGAATACTAGACAAGGAGAGAATTGGGCGTTCAACGCCCAAGAGGGATAAGAGGATGGCGTTGAACGTCAGGAATGGAGCGTTTTGGGAGTTTAACGCCCAATGGGGAGTGAGGATCTAGCGTTGAATGCCAGAAAGGGGGCTCCCTGGGCATTCAACGCCAACGAAGAGGCAAGACCATTGCACTTCATGATCATGATCCTCTATGGGCGTTCAACGCCCATTCTTGGCGTTGAACGCCCACAAGAGGGCAAGCCATCCATTCGAAATTCCAAGGAAGGGTAGAAGGGGTTGACTTGGTCAAACCATATCTTTTTCAGAACCATATCTTTTCATCAATCTTTTCTTCAAATCCTTATCTTTTTAAATTAATTTGAAATTAAACCATATCTTTTCCAACAACTAAACTTTCAATCTCATCTTTTCAAATAAAAAATCTTCCAATTCAATTCTTTTTCAAATC
The DNA here is from genome assembly GCF_000817695.3 of Arachis duranensis. NCBI lineage: Eukaryota > Viridiplantae > Streptophyta > Magnoliopsida > Fabales > Fabaceae > Arachis > Arachis duranensis. Next base: position 52,156,471 of record NC_029780.3, on the reverse strand, counting down.
TTTTTAATCTACATCTTACCTTTCATATCTTTTCTTTGAGTACTATTTATTATTTTTCCCTCCCCCTCTTTTCCACCATTCGAATTCCACCTTCTCCCTTACGCCTCTCTTCCCCTCTCCTATGTCTCTTCTCTCTCTCCCTTTTTGCTCGGGATGAGCAAACCCTTTATGTTTGGTGTGGTAAGAGCATTTCTTTTTTAGTCATTCACAATCAATGGCTCCAAGAAGTGGAAGATCTACATCAAGAAATAAGAAAGAAAGCAATCCACTAACAACTGCATATAAACCTTATAGATTTTATTCCAAGCTTCATGAGGAACATTACTATAAGGTGATGTGCAAGAGGACAGTGATTCCGGATGTCAAGTTTGACTTAAAAGAAGATGAATACCCAGAAATCCAAGAACATATTCGAATGAGGGGTTAAGAAATTCTAGCCAACCCTAGAACCAATGTTGGAATAGGATTTATCCAGGAATTTTATGCAAATTTGTGGCTGACAGAAAAACAAAAGAAAGATGGACAGGGATTTCATACATGGCGCACCATGGTTTGAGGAAGATTGCTGTATTTCAATCTGGATAAGGTGAGAGACTCTCAAATTACCCTCGCAAAAGGATGACCCTGACTCTTTTAATAGGAGGGAGGTAGCTAATCCGAGGCTAGATCAAGTCCTTGAGGACATATGTATGCCCGAAACTCAGTGGATCAAAGACAAGAAGGGTAAACCAAGCAAACTAAGAAGAATGGATCTCAAACTAGTTGTTAGGGGTTAGCTGGACTTCATTGGATGCTCCACACATCCTACTAGCAACCATTCTGAAGTTACTATTAGAAGAGCAGTAATGATCCATTGCATCATGATGGGTAATGAGGTGGAGGTTCACCAAATATCCCATGTGAATTCCATAAATTCACAAAAAACATCTACTCAGGCCAAACTGGCCTTCCCAAACCTCATCTCTTGCCTGTGTAGTGAGGCAGGAGTCTTGTTTGACAGAGACACTTGCATCCCAGTGGAAGTGCCAATCACCAAAGAAGTGATGGAAAGCTTCAGGGGGTCAATGTCCGAAAAGGTTCAACAGCCAGATGATCATCCTAAGAGGAAGACACCTGAGCTACCCCAAGAACAGAGTATCCCTTCGATTGAATATTGGACTCAACTGGCAACCTCAATTGAATAGTTGCAAGCTACTATGGATCAATTGAGAGAGGAAAAAAAGAACTAGTCTTGCATATTACAAAAGTGGTTGAAGAACATGAGAAGCAAGGGCATGCAAAAGGAGAGCAGAAGTGCCGAAAAGTAGCTTGGGAAGTAGGCAATGACCACCATGATTAAGGTGGTTGAGTTTTAATCCTATCTTGTGCCTTTTCTAATTCCTGTTTCTCATATCTAAAAAGCTCAAATGAGTTGCTATCCCTGACTAAATGGTTGTGGTGTGAAGGTGTCAAGTGAAAAGCTTGAGACTAAGCAATTAAAGTCGTGATCCAAGGCAAAAGAGTACACTTAAGAACTTTCGGTACAACTGACTGGGAATTTAAGCAAAGCTGAATTTGAATCCAAAGGGTTCCCCCAGTTAAGTGCCTGTGGCGTTTATGTATCCGGTGGTAATACGGGAAAACAAAATGCTTAGAGTCACGGCTGGGCTTAAAAAAAGGTGCAAAGCACAAAAAAGGAAGCTGTGTTCAAGAATTAAGATGAGCTTAAAGAAGATAACCAGTAATATTATCTAGACTCTAACTCTGAAAGATGCCAATGTCTCTAAACTTCAAAGAGAAGTGAGATGCCAAAACTGTTAAGAAGTAAAGAACTATTAGCCCCACTCAGGGATTAGGACTGGGCTTCATTGAAAACTTTGAGACCTGTCATATTTTTCTCTTCTTTTTAATCCTACTTGTTTTTGGTTGCTTGAGGACAAGCAACATTTTAAGTTTAGTGTTCTGATGACCGGATACTTTATACGCTTTTTGGCATCATTTTCTTAGTGTTTTCAGTATGTTTTGTTAAGTTTTATTATGTTTTAGTAAGTTTTAATGAAAAATTTACTCTTTTGGATAGTATTTTGAGCTTTTATGTTTCTCTATGATTTTAGGTGAATTTTGGGTGAATTTGGCAAAATTTTGGCAAAGTCTGATTCAGAGGCAAGGAAAGCATAGCAGATGCTGTCAGATTCTAACCTTCATGCATTCAAATGAGCATTTTTGGAGCTATAAAGGTCCCAATGATGCATACTCAACGGCGATGGAAAGCTAACTTCCAGGACTTTTCAGCAATATATAATAGTTTATACTTTTCTTCGGATTGAATAGCCCAAAATGGGCATTGAATGGCAAAACTACTCCCAAGTGGGCGTTCAATGCCCCAAGAGGATCAAGGCTGCCGTGGAACTCCCAAACCTAGCATTCGATGTCACAAAGGGAGCAAGGAATAAGCAATTCTACCCCCTAGTGGGCGTTCAACGCCCACTTCCTCAAGTTGGATGTCAAGCTCCACCCAGACACTCACCAAGTGGGCCCAAAAGTGGATTTTCCCACCTTTAGCTTAGTTTATTTCTTTTTTGTAATTTCAGATTATTATTATTAATGTCTCTTTAGGTCAGGTTAGTATATATAGAATGGAGATCACTCATGTTAGGATCTTCTTCACCACTTTCGAATTTTTCACACTATTCTCTTTATAGTATGAGCAACTAAACCTCTTAGGTTAAGGTTAGGAGTTCTGTTGATTCCTATGGATTAATACAATTACTTTTTTATTCCAATGAATTTTTAATTCTATTCTATGAAGCATTGTTGTTCTTTATCCTTATAAATCTCGAATCTAAATGAGTTCTTGACGAGTCCTGACCCGAATAGTATTGAGCTACAGCTTGAGGATGCATCACAGATTCCAACAGAATTATCTGGACTAATTGGTGTATGTGACATATAACCCCATTAGTTAGGAGCAATTGAGGTTCCTGTGGCTCTAAGGGCTAGAACCATATAAGCATCTGTCTCTGATCCGGAAGATCCGACCTTGTCTGTGACGTTTTGAGTAGGATCATCAAAGGGATTGACTTGCGCGCTTCACCCTCTCCCAGATTGATCTAGCATGTTCAGATGTTTGTTTTGTACCTGAGGAGATTAATTACCATGACCCATGGCTTAATCACTTGTAGCCTTTCCATTGAAGGAATCATTCATCATTGAAGTAGTGAGTATGACGTATTAATCTAGAAGAGGAAGCACCTTCGAAGCCTTAACTGGCGTCTCATTACTGTCTCTGTCTTATCCATTTATCACATTTGTTATTGTTTGCTTATACACCTACAACAACCAAAACTACCTTTCTATTCGCCTGACTAAGATCTATAGGACAACCACAACTTCTCAATCCAGCAATCCTCGTTGGATTAGACTCTCACTCACCTGAGGTATTACATGGATGACCCGGTGTACTTGCCAGTTAGTTGTGTGAGTTTAAATTTGGCGCACAAATGCTCAGCCATAGACCTCATATCTCAATGTAAGCGGGACTAACCACCGCCCTTATGCTGCTTCCGCGACCTCGACAGGCGGGATTAACCTACCGTCCCTGCCAGGAGCATAGCATCTCAACAATAGCAGTATAAAATAATATTTCAGTGGTTTTCAGAAATCATTTTTAGTAAGGCCATCATTCCTCTCCGAGTCCTAGACCCGTCTCAAGCAGCATCAAATTCACAACTCCACAATTTTAGTGGTTAGTCCCGCTTACGTTGAGATGTGGGGTTCGTGGCAAGAGTATCCTGCTCGCATCCCTTCAGAATCACTATAGTGTGCAGGCACTAACATCCTGGACCGTGATTTTGGCACGATATCTCAGGGGTTCCAATTATGAGACCGAAGGACGACATCTCCATGAAGATGTGTTGGGTTGGCAGTTGAACTGAAGATGTGATATCACAGCCAAAAAGGACAGGCATACATCATGTGCATCTTTTAACTGTTTGCTTGCTTTGCTGATTTGAATTGCTTGCCTAGTTGTATAACATGTCTAATTGCCTAGTTGAATTTCTTGATATATATGCTATAATTGTGCTTTACTTGCATTGTTATTACTTGTGTTTTCTAATGGGATTGAGGAGGCTCGGAAGGTGGTGGCTCTGGGATCACATGGCGGTTAGGCTGGCGAAGGCTATGGGACAGCGGTGAACTGATAGTTAGAAATCCCTTAACTTAGTTTACCCCCTTTTTTATTATGGTTTTAAAGTTATGGTTTTGATTTTAGTTATGCTTTAAGTTGAATTTTGTGCGGATATAAAGTTCTAGAATTGCCTCTGGCGTCTTGGAATCTTATATCTTACATTACTGGGTACTGTTACCATGATGAGAACCTCCAGTTCTCATTCCATACTCTGTTGTTTTTTTTCAAATGCAGGCCGTAACCCACCTCGGTGAGTTGCTTTGATGGTGACAGAGCGGAGGATCCTTGCTACGTTTTAGAGTCTTTTGATTTCTTTTGTTTTGAATTCTTTCACTTTTGTATTTATTTTGCCTAGGGCTTACTTTGAGAGGAAGTTTGTATAAGTTATTTTACTTTCAAAACTTTGAGTGTTGTATATAACTAGCCAGCTTAAACTCTGTGAACCGCGGCTAGATTCTTATAGCTATTATACTTTGATATATATATATATATATATATATATATGTATGTATGTGTGTGTGTGTGTACTGAGGGATCGACCAATTGTGCTGCATTGCATACTCTGTGGCTTTTTCTTTCATGCTATTCAGGTTACTGTTTGATATTGCATAGCATGCTTGTTTGTGAGTGCCATTTTGGGATAATTAAACCACTAGAATCGATATATTGAGACTGATCACCTTTATATCGATTGCTTGGTGTGGATAGAACCCTGAATGGCGACTCGTGGACGAGGTCAAACACGTCCTCGAAGAGAGAGTGAGGGTAAGCCGTCAACGAACAATCACACTGAATTCATGGCGGCAATGACTAACTTAGTTAATACAATTCAAGCGACCACAGCTATGAATATTCATGCTATGCAGCGGACAAGGCAATCATCCGAAAACGAAAATGAAGAGAGTGCTGGGGACAGCTTAGATGGTGTTTCAAGAACTCTAGCTATTTTCCTGAAAGTTGACCCGCCGATTTTCAATGGATCAACAAACCCTACTGATGAGCGGATAATTTATATGCTTTTTGGCATTATTTTTAGGTAGTTTTTAGTATGATCTAGTTAATTTTTAGGGATGTTTTCATTAGTTTTTATGCTAAATTCACATTTCTAGACTTTACTATGAGTTTGTGTGTTTTTTTGTGATTTCAGATATTTTCTGGCTGAAATTGAGGGACCTGAGCAAAACTCTGATAAGAGACTGACAAATGACTGCTGATGCTGTTGGAATCTGAACTCCCTGCACTCGAAATGGATTTTTTGGAGCTACATAACTCCAAATGGCGCGCTCTCAACGGCGTTGGAAAGTAGACATTCAGAGCTTTCCAGAAATATATAATAGTCCATACTTTATTTGAGATTTGACGACGTAAACTGGCGCTCAACGCCAGTTCCATGCTGCATTCTGGAGTCAAACGCCAGAAACACATCACGAACCAGAGTTGAACGCCCAAAACACGTTACAACTTGGCGTTCAACTCCAAGAGAAGCCTCAGCTCGTGGATAGATCAAGCTCAGCCCAAGCACACACCAAGTGGGCCGCGGAAGTGAATTTATACATTAATTACTTACCTCTGTAAACCCTAGTAGCTAGTTTAGTATAAATAGAACTTTTTACTAGTATATTAGATATCCTGGATCCTGGATTGTATTTTTGATCCTGTGATCACGTTTTGGGGGCTGGCCATTCGGCCATGCCTGAACCTTCATCACTTATGTATTTTCAACGGTGGAGCTTCTACACACCATAGATCAAGGGTGTGGAGCTCTGCTGTACCTCGAGTTTCAATGCAATTACTACTATTTTCTATTTAATTTGACTTATTCCTATTCTAAGATATTCGTTGCACTTCAACTTGATGAATGTGATGATCCGTGACACTCATCATCATTCTCACCTATGAATGTGCGTGACTAACAACCACTTCCGTTCTACCTTAGACCGGGCGCATATCTCTTGGATTCCTTAATCAGAATCTTCATGGTATAAGCTAGAATTGATGGCGGCATTCATGGGAATCCGGAAAGTCTAACCTTGTCTGTGGTATTCTGAGTTGGATTCCGGAATTGAATGACTTTGACGAGCTTCAAACTCACGACTGCTGGGCGTGATGACAAACGCAAAAGAATAAAGGGATTCTATTCCAACATGATCGAGAACCGACAGATGATTAGCCGTGCTGTGACAGAGCATTTGGACCATTTTCACGAAGAGGATGGGATGTAGCCATTGACAACAGTGATGCCCTACATGCAGCTTGCCATAGAAAGGAGTGATAAAAAAACTGGAAGGAAGAAGTAGAAAAGCAAAGATTTAGAGAGAACACAGCACCTCCATACAGCTATCTGAAATTCCCACCATTGAATTACATGAGTAACTTTATCTTTATTTTCTATTTATTTTATTATCATAATTTAAACCAATAATCTCTTAATCCATTTAAATTCACCTGATTGGGATTTACAAGATGACCATAGCTTGCTTCATACCAACAATCTCTGTGGGATCGACCTTTATTCACGTAAGGTATTACTTGGATGACCCAGTACACTTGCTGGTTAGTTGTGCGGAGTTGTGACAAAGTGTGATTTGTGTTTGAGAGCACCAAGTCTTTAGAGCCATGTTTGATGATCACAATTTCGTCCACCAAGTTTTTGGCGCCGTTGCTGGGGATTGTTTGAATTACAATTACGTGCAACTACAGCGCCAAGTTTTTCTGATCCGGCAACAACACCAAGTTTTTGGCGCCGTTGCCGGGGATTGTTCGAGTATGGACAACTGACGGTTCATCTTGTTGCTCAGATTAGATAATTTTCTTTTTATTTTTCCTTTCAAAAAAGTTTTCAAAAATCTCTCAAAAATTTTTTTTCTTTATTTTCGTTTTTTCAAAAATATAATTTTCGAAAAAAATATAATAAAAATACAAAAAATCATAAAATCATAAAAACCAAAAATATTTTGTGTTTCTTGTTTGAGTCTTGAGTCAATTTTTAAGTTTGGTGTCAATTGCATGCTTTAAAAAATTTTCTTGCATGTTTCGAAAATTCATGCATTCATGGTGTTCTTCATGATCTTCAAGTTGTTCTTGACAAGTCTTCTTGTTTGATCTTGATGTTTTCTTGTTTTGTGTTGTATGTTGTTTTTCATATGCATTTTTGCATTCATAGTATCCATGCATTAAAGAGTTCTAAGTTTGGTGTCTTGCATGTTTTCTTTCCATAAAATTTTTTTCAAAAATATGTTCTTGATGTTCATCATGATCTTCAAAGTGTTCTTGGTGTTCATCTTGACATTCATAGTGTTCTTGCATGCATCTTGTGTTTTGATCCAAAATTTTCATGTTTTAGGTCTTTTTTGTGTTTTTCTCTCTCATCATTAAAAATTTAAAAATAAAAAATATCTTTTCCTTATTTCTCTCCAAATTTTCGAAAATTTGAGTTGACTTGGTAAAAAACTTTTTAAAATTAGTTGTTTCTTACAAGTCAAGTCAAATTTTCAATTTTTAAAAAAATCTTATCTTTTTAAAACTTTTTCAAAAATTAAATCTTTTTCATTTTTCTTATTAATTTTCGAAAATTCTTTAAAATGTTTTTCAAAAAATTTTTTTTCTTATTTTTATCTTAATTTTCGAAATTATGCTAACAATTAATATGATTGATTCAAAAATTTGAAGTTTGTTATTTTCTTGTTAAGAAAGGTTCAATCTTTAAATTCTAGAACCATATCTTTTAGTTTCTTGTTAGTTAAGTAATTAATTTTAAATCTTTTTCAATCCTATCTTTTTATCATGTCTTCTTATCTTATCTTTTTATCATATCATTTTCAAAATTTTATCTTTTTCAAAAATTTGATTTCAAAATATCTTATCTAACTTCTTATCTTTTTATCTTTTCAAATTTGATTTTAATATCTTTTTCAACTAACTATTTGAATTTTTGTTTGTTTCTTATCTTTTTCAAAACCACCTAACTACTTTTCCCTCTTTAATTTTCGAAAATATCTCATCTCTTTTTCAAAAATTCTTTTTAATTGTTTTAAATTTTAATTTTAATTATATCTTATCTTTAATTTTTGAAAATCATTAACTACTTCTTCAAAATTATTTTCGAATTCTCCCTCTCTTCTCTTCTTCTATTTATTTATTTATTTACTAACACTTCTCTTCACCTCTCTTCATCTCCAATCACTGCCTCTATCCTCACCCTTGTGATTGGATTCTCCACTCTTATTCCTTTCTTCTTCTACTAATAATAAGGATCCTCTTTGTCCAGATATAGAGGATTCCTCTTCCTTTTTCTTTTTCTCTTCTCTTTCATATGAGTAGGAATAAGGAAAAAGGCATCTTTATTGAAGCTGATCCAGAACCTGAAAGGACTCTTAAAAGGAAACTAAGAGAAGCTAACAACAATAATGCAAGGAGGATGCTTGGTGATTTCACTCAAACAACGTCCAAGTTTGATGGAAGAAGCATCTCAATTCCTGCCATTGGAGCAAACAATTTTGAGCTGAAACCTCAATTAGTTGCTTTGATGCAACAGAACTGCAAGTTCCATGGACTTCCATCTGAAGATCCTTATCTGTTTTTAACTGAGTTCTTGTAGATTTGTGAGACTGTTAAGACAAATGGAGTAGATCCTGAAGTCTACAAGCTCATGCTTTTCCCTTTTGCTGTAAGAGACAGGGCTAGAACATGGTTGGACTCACAACCTAAAGATAGCCTGGACTCCTAGGATAAGCTGGTCACGGCCTTCTTGGATAAATTCTTTCCTCCTCAAAAGTTGAGCAAGCTTAGAGTGGATGTTCAGACCTTCAAGCAAAAAGATGGTGAATCCTTCTATGAAGCTTGGGAAAGATACAAGTAGATGACCAAAAAGTGTCCTTCTGACATGTTTTCAGAATGGACCATATTAGATATATTTTATTATGGTCTATCTGAGTTTTCCAAAATGTCATTGGACCATTCTGCAGGTGGATCCATTCACTTAAAGAAAATGCCTTTCAGAAGCTCAAGAACTTATTGACATGATTGCAAATAACTAATTCATGTACACTTCTGAGAGGAATTCTGTGAATAATGGGACGCCTCAGAGGAAGGGAGTTCTTGAAATTGATGCTCTGAATGCCATATTGGCTCAGAACAAAGTGTTGACTCAGTAAGTCAACATGATTTCTCAAAGTCTGAATGGATGGAAAAATACCCAACAGTATTAAAGAGGCAGCTTCTGAAGAAGCTTATGATCCTGAGAACCCTGCAATGGTAGAGGTAAATTACATGGGTGAACCTTATGGAACCACCTATAATTCATCATGGAGAAATCATCCAAATTTCTCATGGAAGGATCAACAAAAGCCTCAACAAGGCTTTAATAATGGTGGAAGAAACAGGCTAAGCAATAACAAGCCTTTTCCATTATCTTCTCAGCAACAGATAGAGAATTCTGAGCAAAGCCCCTCTAATTTAGCAAATTTAGTCTCTGATCTGTCTAAGGCTACTTTAAGCTTCATGAGTGAAACAAGGTCCTCCATTAGAAATTTGGAGGCACAAGTAGGCTAGCTGAGTAAAAAAGTCACTGAAACTCCTCCCAGTATTCTCCCAAGCAATACAGAAGAAAATCCAAAAGGAGAGTGCAAGGCCATTGATGTAATCAATATGGCCGAATGCACAAGGGAGGAGAAGGACAAAAATCCTAGTGAGGAAGATCTCCTGGGACGTCTCTCAAACAAGAAGGAGTTTCTTATTGAGGACCTAAAGGAATCTGAGGCTCATATAGAGACCATAGAGATTCCACTAAATCTCCTTCTGCCATTCATGAGCTCTGAAGACTATTATTCCTCAGAAGAGGATGAAGATGTGACTGGAGAGCAAGTTGCTCAATATCTAGGAGCCATCATGAAGCTGAATGCCAAGTTGTTTGGTAATGAGACTTGGGAAGGTGAACCTCCCTTTCTCATTAGTGAACTAGATACATGGGTTCAGAAAACTTTACCTCAAAAGATACAAGATCCTGGTAAATTCTTAATACCCTGTACCATAGGCACAAATGACCTTTAACAAGGCTCTGTGTGATCTAGGGTCAGGCATAAACCTTATGCCACTCTCTGTAATGGAGAAACTAGGGATCATTGAGGTACAGCCTGCCTTATTCTTATTTACATCCCTGCTGATTTCATAATCTTAGACACTAGGAAGGAAGAAGATGAATGCATCATCCTTGGAAGATATTTTCTAGCCACAGCAGAAGCTGTGATAGATGTTAACAGAGGAGAATTAGTCTTTCAATTGAATGGGGACTACCTTGTGTTTAAGGCACACGGCTATCCTTCTATAACAAGGGAGAGTAAGCATGCAGAGCTTCTCTCAGTACAGAGTCAAACAGAGCCCGCACAGTCAAACTCTAAGTTTGGTGTTGGGAAGCCACAACCAAACTCTAAATTTTGTGTTGAATCCCCACAACCAAACTCTATGTTTGGTGTTGGGACAATACAACATTGACCTGATCACCTGTGTGGCTCCATGAGAGCCCACTGTCAAGCTATTGACATTAAAGAAGCGCTTGTTGGGAGGCAACCCAATTTTTATTTATCTAATTTTATTTTTATTTAATTGTTATTTTGTGTTTTAGTAGGTTCATGATCATGTGGAGTCACGAAAAAAATATTAAAATTAAAAACAGAATAAAAAATAGCAGAAGAAAAATCACACCCTAGAGGAAGGACTTACTGGCGTTTAAACGCCAGTAAGGAGCATCTGGCTGGCGTTCAACGCCAGAACAGAGCATGGATCTGGCACTGAACGCCAGAAACAAGCAACATCCCGGTGTTCAAACACCAGGAATGCACCCTGAGGAGAGCTGGCACTGAACGCTAGAAACAAGCATGGAACTGGCGTTCAACACCAGAAACATGCTGCACATGGGCGTTGAACACCCAGAACATGCATCACTTCGGCGTTTAAACGCCAGAATTGCATAGAAAGGCATTTTACATGCCTAATTGGTGTAGGAATGTAAATCCTTGACACCTCAGGATCTGTGGACCCCACAGGATCATCTCAGGATCTATGGACCCCACAGGATCCCCACCTACCATATTCTCCACTCTTCTCAACATTCATTCTCTCTTTCCAATAACACACTTTCCCAATTACCCCCTTCACCACTCACATACCTTCAAAATTCAAAAGTCTTTCCCACCCAAACCCACCCTAAATGGCTGAACATACCCTCTCTCCCTTCCCTATATAAACCCCTCCATTCTACTTCATTTTCACATAACACAACCCCCTCTTCTATACCTTGGCCGAATACACCTCCCCCTCACTCTCCTCCATTTTTCTCTTCTTCTTCTTTTCTTTCTTCTCTTGATCGAGGGCGAGCAATATTTTAAGTTTGGTGTGGTAAAAGCATAAGCTTTTTGTTTTTCCATTATCATTGATGGCACCTAAGGTCGGAGAATCCTCTAGAAAAGGGAAAGGGAAGACAAAAGCTTCCACCTCCGAGTCATGGGAGATGGAAAGATTCATCTCCAAAGCCCATCAAGACCACTTCTATGATGTTGTGGCCAAGAAGAAGGTGATCCCCGAGGTCCCTTTCAAGCTCAAGAAAAATGAGTATCCAGAGATCCGACATGAGATCCAAAGAAGAGGTTGGGACGTTCTAATCAACCCCATCCAACAAGTCAGAATCTTAATGGTTCAAGAGTTCTATGCCAATGCATGGATCACTAGGCACCATGATCAAAGTAAGAACCCGAACCCAAAGAATTATCTTACAATGGTTCGAGGGAAATACTTAGATTTTAGTCCGGAAAATGTGAGTTTGGCGTTCAACTTGCCCATGATGCAAGGAGATGCACGCCCCTACACTAGTAGGGTCAACTTTAATCAAAGGTTGGACCAAGTCCTTATGGACATATGTGTGGAAGGAGCTCAATGGAAAAGAGACTCCAAAGGTAAGCCGGTTCAACTAAGAAGATTGGACCTCAAGCCTGTGGCTAGAGGATGGTTAGAGTTCATCCAACGCTCCATCATCCCAACTAGCAACTGATCCGAAGTTACTGTGGATCGGGCCATCATGATTCATAGCATCATGATTGGAGAGGAAGTAGAACTTCATGAGGTTATCTCTCTTGAATTCTACAAAATAGCCGAAAAGTCCTCCACCACGGCAAGGCTAGCTTTTTCTCATCTTATTTGCCATCTATGTTACTCAGCTGGAGTTATCATAGAAGGAGACATCCTCATTGAAGAGGATAAGCCCATCACCAAGAAGAGGATGGAGCAAACAAGAGAGACCATCCACGGATCTTAAGAGATGCATGAGGAAGCTCATCATCAAGAAATCCCTGAGATGCCTCAAGGGATGCACTTTCCTCCCAACAA
>NC_029780.3:52131217-52143806 GCF_000817695.3 Arachis duranensis | reverse complement strand
GAAATAAGAGAAGATCAAAGAGCAATGAAGGAGGAGCAACAAAGGCAAGGAAGGGACATAGAAGAGCTTAAGGACATCATTGGTCCTTCAAGAAGAAGATGCCACTAAGGTGGACTCATTCCTTGTTCTTATATTTTTCTGCTTTTCGGTTTTTATATTATATGTTCATCTATGTTTTGTCTTTCTACTTCATGATCATTAGTATTTAGTAACTATGTCTTAAGGCTATGAATAATTCCATTAATCCTTCACCTCTCTTAAATGAAAAATATTTTTAATTCAAAAGAACAGGAAGTACATGAATTTCGAATTTATCCTTGAATTTAGTTTAATTATATTGATGTGGTGACAATACTTTTTGTTTTCTGAATGAATGCTTAAACAATGCATATTTTTGATCTTGTTGTTTATGAATGTTAAAATTGTTAGCTCTTGAAAGAATGATGAAAAAGAGAAATGTTATTGGTGATTTGAAAAATCATAAAATTGATTCTTGAAGCAAGAAAAAGCAGTGAAAAAGCAAAAGCTAAAAAAAATATGGTGAAAAAAATATATAGAAAAAGAAAAAGAAAAAGCAAGCAGAAAAAGCCAATAGCCCTTAAAACCAAAAGACAAGGGTAAAAAGGATCCAAGGCTTTGAGCATCAATGGATAGGAGGGCCCAAGGAAATAAAATCCAGGCCTAAGCGGCTAAATCAAAGCTGTCCCTAACCATGTGCTTGTGGCATGCAGGTCTAAGTGAAAAGCTTGAGACTGAGTGGTTAAAGTCGTGATCTAAAGCAAAAAAGAGTGTGCATAAGAGCTCTGGACACCTCTAACTGGGGACTCTAGCAAAGCTGGGTCACAATCTGAAAAGGTTCACCCAATTTTGTGTCTGTGGCATTTATGTCTCTGGTGGTAATACTGGAAAACAAAGTGCTTAGGGTCACGGCCAAGACTCATAAAAGTAGCTGTGTTCAAGAATCAACAAACTTAACTAGGAGAATCAATAATAGTATCTAAAATTCTAAGTTCCTATAGAAGCCAATCATTCTAAACTTCAAAGGAAAAAGTGAGATGCCAAAACTGTTCAGAAGCAAAAAGCTACAAGTCCCGCTCATCTAATTAGAATTAATATTCATTGATATTTTGGGATTTATAGTATATTCTCTTCTTTTTATCCTAATTGATTTTCAGTTGCTTCGGGACAAGCAACAATTTAAGTTTGGTGTTGTAATGAGCGGATAATTTATACGCTTTTTGGCATTATTTTTAGGTAGTTTTTAGTAGGATCTAGCTACTTTTAGGGATCTTGTCATTAGTTTTTATGCTTACTATGAGTTTGTGTGTTTTTCTGTGATTTCAGGTATTTTCTGGCTGAAATTGAGGGACCTGAGCAAAACTCTGATAAGAGACTAACAAAGGACTGCTGATGCTGTTGGAATCTGAACTCCCTTCTCTCGAAATGGTTTTTCTGGAGCTACATAACTCTAAATGGCGCGCTCTCAACGGTGTTGGAAAGTAGACATCTAGAGCTTTCCAGCAATATATAATAGTCCATACTTTATTTGAGATTTGACGATGTAAACTGGCGCTCAACGCCAGTTCCATGCTGCATTCTGGAGTCAAACGCCAAAAACACGTCACGAACCAGAGTTGAACGCCCAAAACACGTTACAACTTGGCGTTCAACTCCAAGAGAAGCCTTAGCTCCTGGATAGATCAAGCTCAGCCCAAGCACACACCAAGTGGGCCCCGGAGGTGAATTTATACATCAATTACTTACCTCTGTAAACCTTAGTAGCTAGTTTAGTATAAATAGAACTTTTTACTAGTCTATTAGATATCCTGGATCTTGGATTATATTTTTTATCTTGTGATCACGTTTTGGGGGCTGGCCATTCGGCCATGCCTGAACCTTCATCACTTATGTATTTTCAACGGTAGAGTTTCTACACACCATAGATCAAGAGTGTGGAGCTCTGCTGTACCTCGAGTTTCAATGCAATTACTACTATTTTCTATTCAATTTGACTTATTCCTATTCTAAGATATTCGTTGCACTTCAACTTGATGAATGTGATGATCCGTGACACTCATCATCATTCTCACCTATGAACGTGCGTGACTGACAACCACTTCCGTTCTACCTTAGGCCGAGCGCATATCTCTTGGATTCCTTAATCAGAATCTTCGTGGTATAAGCTAGAATTGATGGCGGCATTCATGGGAATCCGGAAAGTCTAACCTTGTCTGTGGTATTCTGAGTTGGATTCCGGAATTGAATGACTGTAATGAGCTTCAAACTCGCGATTGCTGGGCGTGATGACAAACGCAAAAGAATCAAGGGATTCTATTCCATCATGATCGAGAACTGACAGATGATTAGTTGTGCTGTGATAGAGCATTTGGACCATTTTCACTGAGAGGATGGGATGTAGCCATTGACAACGGTGATGCCCTACATACAGCTTGCCATAGAAAGGAGTGATAAAAAAACTAGAAGGAAGAAGTAGAAAAGCAAAGATTCAGAGAGAACACAGCACCTCCATACACCTATCTGAAATTCCCACCATTGAATTACATGAGTAACTTTATCTTTATTTTCTAGTTATTTTATTATCTTTATTTAAACCAATAATCTTTTAATCCATTTAAATTTGCCTGACTGGGATTTACAAGATGACCATAGCTTGCTTCATACCAACAATCTCTGTGGGATCGACCTTTACTCACGTAAGGTATTACTTGGACGACCCAGTACACTTGCTGGTTAGTTGTGCAGAGTTGTGACAAAGTGTGATTTGTGTTTGAGAGCACCAAGTCTTTGGAGCCATTGTTGATGATCACAATTTCGTCCACTACCTATCGAAGCAGAGAACTGGTTCCAAGCTGTGGAGCATGCATTGCGAACTCAACATGTATCGTATGACCAGTTCGTAGAATATGTGACTTATCAACTAGTGGGAGAAGCTCAGCAATGGTGGCAAGGAGAGCACCAACTACTACACCAACAGAATGTGGACATTACATGGACGTTATTCCAGGAAGCTTTCTACAAAAAGTACTTTCATGAGTCAAAAAGGGAGGCCAGAGAGTTGGAATTCTTACAGTTGAAGCAATGGTTCATGACTGTAGCTGAATACACCAGCAAGTTCGAGAAACACTTTAAGTTCTCGAGAATAAGTCAGGGTACCCCATAGTCCTATGAGGGCTGGAAATGCATCAAATACCGAGTATGGTTAAGGGAAGATATCATGCGTGTTGTGGCTCCATTGGAGATTAGGGTATTCTCAGAATTGGTGAACGAGGCAAGAGATGTGGAAGATTACATTAGGAATCGACTTTAATGAGAGATACTCGTGGGGGTACCAGTAACAAAGGTCATGGAAAGTATTTTCCACCAAGAGGCCAGATCTTCAAAAGGGACGGACATGCCACTCAGCATCCTCATGGTCAAAGAAACTTCAGAAGAAACAACAATGCCCAGTTTCACCGGGCAAAAGGAAATGGTCGATGCTACACTTATGGACTATTTGGACACATTGCCAGGGATTGCCGTCGTGGAAAAAACCAGGATGTGAGTCAAAACCAACAGTAAAGTCGTGTATTCACTGTGAACGCCATATGTGTGAGCCTGAGATAAGAGGTAGGTGTATAATTGGTTATAAAGTTATAACTGCATTATGTGATATTGGAACACCGCATTTACTCATAGCTTGTGACGGAGAGAAAAGTTTTGGGAATAAAGGTATCAAACTTAAAACCAAGCTCATTTGTGTCGCGTAAAGTATTGGCGCTAGAGCTTACAGAACTTAGGGATATTTTTGGTTGACGTGGGCAAATCATTAAATTCTTAAAGACCAACAAGAAAGGGTAACCCTGTGGAAGCATGGTACCCTTAATGGCAGTGTGAGATTTTATACGAATAAGAGCATCAACACATCCTTGTGAACTGACCTATCTTTTCCCTAGTAAATTGCATTAGAGCTCTTTATTTCGGAATCCCTTTTCGTGAATAAATTGAACCTTGCTAAATCCTATTTCTTGTTTGCACATATCCTCACGTGAACCTTGTATTCCTTGATGTGAGCCTGAACATGTATTGTTGAGTTAAACTGCCTTTATTCAAGAGCTCGTAATCCTCTTAAAATCAGTACAGACCTATTTTGAATTCAATTTGCCTTATTGTTTCCACCAAAGATTACTAATTTAAAATCTCTTTCTTGAGGTGCACTTTAACTCTCTTTCTGGTGTATTTTCTTATTATCTACAACCTCTTCTATTCACGACACAATGTATCTTTTCAATTTCTTACGCATATCATTCAAAATTATTTGCTTTTTTTTAGCTTAATATTCCTTTTAGATAACTTGAGCTCATTTCGATATCGCATACAATCCTTAGACGCAACCTTCGATATGTTAGTTCCTTAGGACACAATTTATGAACACGAAGAATGAAACCGGTGAGCGTGCGACCTTACGAGGAGTTATGAAGCTTCAATTTTGCAAATGGCATTACCGATGACTGAGTCGACACACAAAGGTGCCCATTGGTGCGAGTGTCATATTATGGGGTGATATTCTTCAAAACATAAAACAAAGATTAACCATAGCGCTAGTGTCTGCACTGCTTGAACCCGATAAGCTGTTAAGGATCTAATGGTACATTTCATATGAAAATCTTGGAGTGTGTTCTGATGTAACAATAGGATGTAATGGTTTATACATTGCGACAATTGAGGCCGTATGAAGTGAATTCTTTAACTCACGATCTAGAGCCTACTGTGTTCGTGCTTGTGTCGAAGATGTAGAGCAAGGAGGAATTACCCCCATGAAGATGGATGTAATTACTAAAGGACTATGAATTTGAGTTAGGTTATCACAAGGGATTTTCGCACTTGACTTTGTTTTTTACTGGTAGATTATAGGGTGGTTAATATAACATTTGGTACTTGGTGAATTATATAGTGCAGAGGTAAGTAGAGAATGAGAAAAATAAGATTGAGGATTTAGTGAAACCTTAAATTAGGCATAGAAATGCTATAAGGCACTAAGTTATGACTTAGTCTTAGGATGAGCATAAACCCTATTTTGGATCAAGTTGAGGGAGTTCAAGAGTAAGCTTAGGTTTTGCAATCCGATAATGATGTATGACTTGACTAAATAATGGATTAGTTGATTACTTAAGTAGCTGAAAATCAGAGTGGCGCAGCAAAAGCTTGTGGAATGCAATAGCACATGATAGTTGTGAGTAGAGGTCGTAGGACGATGACTAAACATATCTTAGGCTTGAATACTTGAAGAGTTAGTGGGTTAATGTAAGTAAAGGTTTTCTAAGAACTATGTTTAATTGTGGTTGTAAGATTAGAATTATTTAGGATAGGTTGTGGACATGAGGGTAGGTGACTAATTTGGATTTGAATGGCACATGAGTGCAATTGTCGAATTTGAAAGGTAAGAATTATGATATTTCAGCATGGTGACTTTGGGTTTAGGTTGAAATGGGAAATGATTTATTTGATAAATGGACTTGGAACATGTTTAGTTGAAAGGCCGATGTAGTATTGACGTTGAATTGAGGAAATCTAAGAGTAAGAAGGATGAGTGCAGCATAGGATTGAATTCGGTTAAAATACGGCGTTGTAAATAAGAAAAAGGGATGTAGAAAGGATTTTGAGCTGACATGGAGGGATGAAAACAAGCATAGTAAGTGGTAGGTTTACGTTGAGGGAACATTTAATGATGATGATGGATAAACCAAATTTTGAGGTCAAAATTTCTTATTTGGTGGGAAGAATGTAAGAACCGCGAATTAATTAACTAATTAATTAACGTTAAATAATAATGATTTAATTGTCCGAAATAGGTTCAAAATTTTAGAATACTAATTTAGAAAATATCAATATATATGATTGATAAACCACTATTTTATGGTTTATCTTGTGCTTAATTGAGTGGATTTTATCAACTCTTTACCTACTTATTTATACTATTTGCATGGTTTTACATTTGCCTTCCTAATTATGTGCTTTGATTGAAAACATGCTTCTTTGGCCTTAAGTTCCCTATGTTTAATCCTCTCTTATTACCATTAGATGCCTTGATATGTGTGTTAAGTGTTTTCAGATATTATAGGGCAAGAATGGCTCAGAGGATGGAAAGGAAGAATGCAAAAATGGAAGGAATACAAGAAGTTGGAGAAACTGCTAAGCTGTCCAGCCTGACCTCTTTGCACTCAAATGGTTATAACTTTAGCTACAGAGGTCCAAACGACGCGGTTCCAGTTGCGTTGGAAAGCTAACGTTCGGAGCTTCAATTTGATATATAATATGACATAGTTGCCCTGACGCTAGGCATCACGAACGCGTGATTCACACGGACACGTCGCATCTGCGAACTTCAATCCGCGCGGCCGCGTGGGTGACGCCTCCGCGTCACTTGCCCGTGACCTGAACGTACCAGAATACACAGGGGGCGATTTTTGGGCTCTTTTGACCCAGTTTTTGGCCCGAAAAACACAGATTAGAGGCTATAAAGTGGGGGAATGCATCCATTCATGATCAGGCTCTCATAATTCATAATTTTAGGATTAGATGTAGTTTTTAGAGAGAGGTTCTCTCCTTTCTCTTAGGATTAGGATTAGGATTAGGATTTCATCTTCTTCAATCACAGGTTCAATATTCTTTTTATTTTCTCAATTTAGTTTATGAACTCTTTATGTTTAGATTGATTTTATATTTAATATAATTTGAGGTATTTTCAGATCTATGATTTGTTTCTTTTATTTATAATATAAATAATTTGGATTTTTCCCTTTTGGCTTTGGTTGAGTAATTGGTGATGCTTGAGCTGTCAAATAAAGCAGTGGTTGAAATTGGGAGTTGCTAATTAGTTTGAGTTCCAATAACTCTAGCCTTTCCAAAGGAAAGACTAGGACTTTAGGTATCAAATTAATTAGTCCACTTGACCTTCTTTTGTTTAGTAAAGGTTAACTAAGTGGGATTAAAATCCAATTCTCATCACAATTGATAAGGATAGGACTTCCAGTTCTTGTACTTAGCCAAAGGTTTATTTTACAGTTATTATTATTTTATTTTACTTGTCATTCAACTAACTTTTTACCTTAATCCAAAACCCCAAAACACACTTTTTCATAACTAATAATAAGAACATACCTCCCTGCAATTCCTTGAGAAGACTGATGACAAGTCATCATATACCCATTTTTCAAGCTAATTTCACTAGTTTTATTAGTTTTTATGCACTTTCTTACATCCTAAGTAAGTGAATTGGAATGAAAATGCATAACTTCTTTAAATCAAGCAACTACCATTAAATTGATGCTAAATCATGAGGTTTGAGCAAGAATTAATTGATTTTTAATGAATTATAAACCTTGTGAATTTAGAGATACTTTGAGTGGTTGTTTTGGTTTCTTGTAGGTGAAGAAAGAAAGAAAAAAAGAAAAACGTGGCTTAAGAAAGCGTGGCCCAAGGAGAAAAGAGTGTGGTGCATGGAAGGGAGGAAGCAAACATTGCCCTCCACAAGGGCACACTGCCCTCCAGGAGGGCAACATAATGAAACAAGCTTTGAGAAGCAACACTGCCCTGCCCACAACAAGGGCGGAGCACAAACTGATGCCAAGGATCAAGGAGAGCAAAAACTCTGCCCTGCCCTCCTCAAGAGCAATATCGGGCTCCAATCAAGAATAATTCAAAGGAAATTGCTTCCTAGTGCTTCAACTAGGCCTTACTTTGGTGCCAAGAAAACCAATGAAAAGAAGTAGCATGTGCCTCCACCGAGTTTCGAACGCGGGGCTTCACTTTTGGAAACATTGCCCTGCCCTCCGCGAGGGCAGGGCAGCATTTTGTGGTGCACAGCCAGCGCACCAGATTGGCACGTACCAAGGGAGCTTTGGCAGCAGCAGCACGCACGGGCAGCAGAATCTGGCGCACCAAAAAAACTCTGCCCTGCCCTCCACAAGGGCAGGGCAGCATCCTGCAGCACCACACGCACCAACACGCACGCACAAATTCCTGCCCTGCCCTCCACAAGGGCAGGGCAACCTCCTGGAAGCAATTTTTCATGGGTTGAAAATGGGATTAAAAATCCAATTTAATTCATTTCTTCACCAAATCAAAAGCCCATCCAAATCCCAAGATCCAAGAATAGAAAGTGTATAAATAGGAGAAAGTTTGATGTAATGAGAACCTTTTTTTGAGCTTTGAACCTTTGGAGCTTTTCCCTACTTTTGATTTTTGAACCTTCTTTTAATTTTTGAATTCTGAATCTTCATTTTCTCTGAGAGCTAGGAACTGAGATTTTGGAGAATTGGGGAGGAGAATTGATCTCTCTTCTTCCTCGTTCTTGCTTGAGCATTGTTTACTTTTCTTGTTTGAGTCTTGGGTGTGAAGAATTGAGGAAATTCTGTCTCAATCTCCATTCAAGATCTCTTTAATTCTTCTTCTGCATAATTGAGTTCAATTACATTTCCTTTACTGATTCTTCTTTAATTTCTCGTTAATTGCTTTGTGAACTTGGATCTGGGAAGGCAACTGAGATCTAGACTTTGCTATCTAGTCTCTGGAGTCCTGAGATCCCATTTTCCTTTTTGGTTCTTCTGTGAACCCTTGCTGCAATTTAATTTCATTTCCTGTTTGAATTCTAGTTACTTTCAATTCATCTTCTGCTTTATTAATTGTTGCAATTTAATTTCCCTTGCTTAAATTCTGAATTCCCAGTCCTCAACTCCCTTTTTCCATTCAAGCAATTTATATTTCTTGCACTGTAAGTTACTGCAATTTACATTTCTTGCACTTTAAGTTTCAGTCATTTAATTTCTTGCTCTTTAAGATTCAGCATCTTTACTTTCAGTTCTCTTTAATTTCGGCAATTCATCCCTCTCCCTTTACATTTTATGCTATTTACTTACTGTTGGCTACAAAATCACTCAACCAATACTTGATTCGCTTGACTAAATCAACCACTAAACTAAAATTGCTCAATCCTTCAATCCCTGTGGGATCGACCTCACTCCCGTGAGTTTTATTACTTGATGCGACCCGGTACACTTGCCGGTGAGTTTTGGTTGGATCGTTTTCCACACATCAAAGATGACCCGAGGTTTAAATACTCGGTTATCAATTTTAAAGGGGTTTCTTACTTGTGACAACCAAAACGTTTGTAAGAATGGATTCTTGTTGGTTTAGAAGCTATACTTGCAACGGGAATTTATTCTGAATTCTAGACCACGCAAAAATCCTCTCTTTAAAATGGCGCCGTTGCTGGGGAATTGCAAACGTGTGCCTTATTATTGGTTATTGTAAATATTTAAAAAAATATTTTTCTTTTACTTGTTTATTTGTTTTTCTCTCTTCCCTCTTATTTCTGATAGCTATTATGATTTCTCACCCCTCTCGCTTTGAGTTTGGTTCTAACTTTGTTGAAGGAAATAGAAGTTACAGCAGGAATATGCATTAAGGTCAGACCAATCAAGGATGGATGGAGCCACAAGGTTCCGATCAACCCTTTAGGCAACAACATCCTCCTAGATATCATGGACAGTGACTATTTTACAATGCATGCCCAACTAATAGATTTGGTGGACCGCCTTGTAACCACCAACAAGCCCCACCCTGTGCTCAGAGACCATCCTCTCAACATAACTTCGAACCACCACACTCACAAGCTTTTTTTCACCATTCACTACCACATGATCCTTATTCACCCTAATGCCAATCCAATTACTCCCAAGAACCACCACTCCCTTATACACCATGTTCACATTCATCAAGCCAAGAATCACAGGTTCGTTTCGAAGAATCAGTAAACCAGTTCACAGCAACCCTTCATCAACTGGAGCAAGCAATAAATCAATTATCTTCTAGACATTTAGACACTCAACAGACTCCCATGGCTTCATGTGGAGAATCTAATGAAGAACGCAGCACGAAGAAGACACTAGAGACTCCAGTGGACAACATAGAGCATAACTTCGTACTGGAACAAGTAGAGGGCGCTGTCATTGCAAAAGAAGAAGAGT
Organism: Arachis duranensis; assembly: GCF_000817695.3. Classification (NCBI taxonomy): domain Eukaryota; kingdom Viridiplantae; phylum Streptophyta; class Magnoliopsida; order Fabales; family Fabaceae; genus Arachis; species Arachis duranensis. The sequence continues at coordinate 52,133,781 of NC_029780.3, read as the reverse complement.
TGGTTGAAGATTTAGGAGATGCTGAACCTCCTAGGAAATACAGAGCCATGGAAGACCCCGTCAAGGATGTTACAATTGACATTAAAGCGGATCTTGCACAGCCTCCAATGCAGATATCTTATGAAGAACTGGATGGAGTAACTCAAGATGCCTGTTTCCTTGATGATGATAGTCACCAGTCAAGTCCTCCTAGTGATGAACTTGCATCCGCAAGTGAATTCTTTGAGTCAGAAGAATCCTCCCCAAGTAAATATGAAGATGATGCAGAGGTCGACTTTTCTCAACCTCCTAATTATGACTCAAGTGATGAGGAAGATATGGAAGACTTTGACCAGGACATGGCTGGAATGAAAAAAGTTTGCATAGAAGTGGAGGAATTCACTGAAGAACACAAGGGAGTAGAGCTTGCAGAACCACTAAAAACACCGATCCCAAGACCACTGCCAACCAACACAGACTTCAAGTGGGTAAAATCCTTGACTCTTATCTTTATTTTTCCACTTGAATACGGTTTACTTGAAATAGATGGCCAGCTTAAAGTTCTCTGCGGCTTTAAGAGTAAAAAGGAAATGACTCGCACTCAAAGATGGTATGCAAGATTCAATGAGGTTTTGCACTTCAATTTGAGGTGCAATGATTGGTGTCAAGCTCAATTAAAAGGATCTCGGAAGCTGTTGGCTCACTGCAGTGAGAATTCAGACTGCTTGCCACCCAGATGGAACAATATTGCTCAACAAGAAGACGGGTGTAAAAGCAAGGTTTGGGACACCAGAATTCAGATGAGCGGATAAGTTATACGCTTTTTGGCATTGTTTTTAGTGTATTTTTAGTATGTTTTAGTTAGTTTTTATTATATTTTTATTAGTTTTTAGTTAAAATTCAGCTTTCTGGACTTTACTATGAGTTTGTGTGTTTTTCTGTGATTTCAGGTATTTTCTGGCGGAAATTGAGGGATCTGAGCAAAAATCTGATTCAGAGGCTGAAAAGGACTGTAGATGCTGTTGGATTCTAACCTCCCTGCACTCGAAGTGGATTTTCTGGAGCTACAGAAGCCCACTTGGCGCGCTCTCAACTGCGTTGGAAAGTAGACATCCTGGGATTTTCAGCAATGTATAATAGTTCATACTTTGCCAGAGATTTGATGGCCCAAACAGGCGTTCCAAGTTAGCTCAAGAATTCTGGCGTAAAACGCCGGAACTGGCACAAGAATGGGAGTTAAACGCCCAAACTGGCACAAAAGCTGGCGTTTAACTCCAAGAGAAGTCTCTACACGAAAATGCTTCAATGCTCAGTCCAAGCACACACCAAGTGGGCCCGGAAGTGAATTTTTATGTCATTTACTCATTTTTGTAAACCCTAGTTACTAGTTCTCTATAAGTAGGACCTTTTGCTATTGTATTTTAGTCTTTTGATCACTTGAATCTTTTGATCATGTTTTTATGATTGAACCCTCCTTGGGAGGCTGGCCATTCGGCCATGCCTAGACCTTATTCTTATGTATTTTCAACGGTGGAGTTTCTACACACCATAGATTAAGGTGTGGAGCTCTGCTGTACCTCGAGTATTAATGCAATTACTATTGTTTTTCTATTCAATTCAGCTTATTCTTGTTCTAAGATATTCATTCGCACCCAAGAACATGATGAATGTGATGATTATGTGACGCTCATCATCATTCTCACTTATGAACGCGTGCCTGACAACCACTTCCGTTCTACAAGCAAACAAGGCTTGATTTATCTCTTGGATCCCTTAATCGGAATCTTCGTGGTATAAGCTAGAATTGATGGCGGCATTCAAGAGAATCCAGAAGGTCTAAACCTTGTCTATGGTATTCTGAGTAGGATTCAAGGATTGAATGACTGTGACGAGCTTCAAACTCACGATTATGGGGCGTTAGTGACAGACGCAAAAGAATCACTGGATTCTATTCCGACATGATCGAGAACCGACAGCTGAATAGCCGTGCTGTGACAGAGCACGTTGAACATTTTCACTGAGAGGATGGGAGGTAGCCACTGACAACAGTGAAACCCTACATACAGCTTGCCATGGAAAGGAGTAAGAAGGATTGGATGAAGATAGCAGGAAAGCAGAGAGACGGAAGGGACAAAGCATCTCCATACGCTTATCTGAAATTCTCACCAATGAATTGCATAAGTATCTCTATCTTTATTTTATGCTTTATTCATAAATCATCCATAACCATTTGAGTCTGCCTGACTGAGATTTACAAGATGACCATAGCTTGCTTCATACCAACAATCTCCGTGGGATCGAACCTTCCTCGCGTAAGGTTTATTACTTGGACGACCCAGTGCACTTGCTGGTTAGTTGTGCGAAGTTGTGATAAAGAGTTGAGATTGCAATTGAGCGTACCATGTTGATGGCGCCATTGATGATCACAATTTCGTGCACCAAGTTTTTGGCGCCGTTGCCGGGGAATTAAATGTGTTGGACAACTGACGGCATTTGTTCCCTACAATAACAGTGCCAAGTTTTGATCCGGCAACAACACCAAGTTTTTTGCGCCGTTACCGGGGATTGTTTGAGTTTGGACAACT
>NC_029780.3:52128850-52131174 GCF_000817695.3 Arachis duranensis | reverse complement strand
AGCTTTAGACTAACATTGCATGATTCCTGGAATTCTTATTAAAAATTTTGAATCTCTTTATTTTCTTCTCCATATAATTTTCGAAAAAATCCAAAAAAAGTTACAAAATCATAAAAACCAAAAATATTTCTTGTTTGAGTCTAGTGTCTCATTTTAAGTTTGGTGTCAATTGCATGTTTCTGTTCTTCTTGCATTTATCATGTGTCTTCATTGATCTTCAAGTTGTTCTTGATGATTTACTTGCTTTGATCTTTAAATTCTCTTGTTTTGTGTGTTTTGTTGTTTCTCATATGCATTCTTAATTTGTTAGTGTCAATAGTATACAAACTTCTAAGTTTGGTGTCTTGCATGCATTGTTTATTTGATTTTAGTTGCATTTTGATTTTTCCTCATCATTAAAAATCCAAAAAACTTTTAATTTGTGTCTTTTCAAGTCAATTATGCAGAGAATTGAAGATTCAGAACATACAGCAAAGGAATTACACAGAAAAAGCTGGGCGTTCAAAACGCCCAGTGAAAAGGGTAGAGTTTTGGGCGTTAAACGCCAGAATGGATACCATTCTAGGCGTTTAACGCCAGGATGGCACAAGAGGGAAGATTTTGTTTTTAATTCAAATTTTTTTCAAGTTTTCAAAATTTTTCAAAATCAAATCTTTTCAAATCATATCTTTTCAATCATATATTTTCAAAATCAATTTATTTCCATTTTCAAAAATAATTGCTAACAATTAATGATTTGATTCAACATTTCAAGTATGTTGCCTTTTCTGTTGAGAAATGTTTAATGTTTGAATCATATCTTTTCTTGTTGCCAAGTCATTGACTTTAAAAATCAAATCTTTTTAAATTGTTTTTCAATTATATCTTCTCAATCATATCTTTATAAAACTATATCTTTTCAATCATATCTTTTTAATCACATCTTTTTCAAAATAGTTTTCAATCATATCTTTTTAATTTATAATTTAAAAATCTTTTTCAAAATATCACTTTATTTCTTTCTCAATCTTAGTTTTCGAAAATCATCAATCAAGTTTTCAAAATCTCTTTTAATTATTTTAAAATCTTTTACTTTATTTTATTTTTGAAAATTCTTCCCCTCTTCTCACATCCTAATTCTTCTACCTCATCCTTCTATTTTTCTTTTTCTCTGACACCTCAAGGAATCTCTATATTGTGACATAGATGATTCCATACTTTCTTGTTCTCTTCTCTTTCATATGAGCAGGAGCAAAGACAAAGGCATTCTTGTTGAAGCTGACCCTGAACCTGAAAGGAACTTGAAGCGAAAGCTTAGAGAAGCTAAAGCACAACTCTCTATAGAGGACCTAACAGAAATCTTCAAAGAAGAAGACATGGCAGCCGAAAACAACAACAATGCCAACAATGCAAGGAAGGTGCTGGGTGACTTTACTGCACCTACTCCCGACTTTTATGGGAGAAGCATCTCTATCCCTGCCATTGGAGCAAACAACTTTGAGCTTAAGCCTCAATTAGTTTCTCTAATGCAACAGAATTGCAAGTTCCATGGACTTCCATTCTGATGCAATAGAATTGCAAGTTCCATGGACTTCCATTGGAATATCCTCATCAGTTTTTAGCTGAATTCTTGCAAATCTGTGACACTGTCAAGACCAATGGGGTTGACCCTGAGGTCTATAGACTTATGCTATTCCTTTTTGCTGTAAGAGACAGAGCTAGGATATGGTTGGACTCACAACCTAAAGAAAGCTTGAACTCTTGGAAAAAGCTAGTCAATGCCTTCTTGACAAAGTTCTTTCCACCTCAAAAATTGAGTAAGCTTAGAGTGGAAGTCTAAACCTTCAGACAGAAGGAAGGTGAATCCCTCTATGAAGCTTGGGAAAGATACAAACAATTGATCAGAAAGTGTCCCTCTGACGTGCTTTCTGAATGGAGCATCATAGGTATCTTCTATGATGGTCTGTCTGAACTGTCCAAGATGTCATTGGATAGCTCTGCTGGAGGATCTCTTCATCTGAAGAAGACGCCTGCAGAAGCTCAAGAACTCATTGAAATAGTTACAAATAACCAATTCATGTACACTTCTGAAAGGAATCCTGTGAACAATGGGACGAATCAGAAGAAAGAAGTTCTTGAGATTGATACTCTGAATGCCATACTGGCTCAGAACAAAATATTGACTCAGCAAGTCAATATGATTTCTCAGAATCTGTTTGGAATGCAAGCTGCACCAAGTAGTGCTAAGGACGCTTCATTTGAAGAAGAAGCTTATGATCTTGAGAACCCTTCAATGGAAAAGATGAATTACATAGGAGAACCCTATGGAAACACCTATAATCCTT
>NC_029780.3:52124125-52128660 GCF_000817695.3 Arachis duranensis | reverse complement strand
CCACTCTGACTTAGCAACCATGGTCTCTGATCTAATCAAAACCACTCAAAGTTTCATGACTGAAACAAGGTCCTCCATTAGAAACTTGGAGGCACAAGTGGGTCAGCTGAGTAAGAAAGTTACTGAACTCCCTCCTAGTACTCTTCCAAGCAATACAGAAGAGAATCCAAAAGGAGAGTGTAAGGCCATCAACATGGCCGAACTTAGAGAGGAGAAAGAGGCAGTGAGCGCCACTGAGGAAGGCCTCAATGGACGTCCATTGGCCTCCAATGAGTTCCCTAATAAGAAACCATGGGAATCTAAGGCTCACACTAAGACCATAGAGATTCTATTGGATTTACTTCTGCCATTCATGAGCTCTGATGAGTATTCTTCCTCTGAAGAGGATGAGTATGTCACTGAAGAGCAAGTTGCTAAGTACCTTGGAGCAATCATGAAGCTAAATGACAAGTTATTTGGTAATGAGACTTGGGAGGATGAACCTCCTTTACTCACTAAAGAACTGGATGACTTGACTAGGCAGAGATTACCTCAAAAGAAACAGGACCCTGGGAAATTCTCAATACCTTGTATAGTAGGCACCATGACCTTCAAGAAGGCTCTATGTGACCTAGGGTCCAGCATAAACCTCATGCCTCTCTCTGTAATGGAGAAGCTAGGGATCTTTGAGGTACAAGCTGCAAGAATCTCACTAGAGATGGCAGATAATTCAAGAAAACAAGCTTACGGACTTGTAGAGGATGTTCTGGTAAAAGTTGAAGACCATTACATCCCTGCTGATTTCATAGTTCTAGAGACTGGGAAGTGCATGGATGAATCCATCATCCTTGGCAGACCCTTCCTAGCCACAGCAAAGGCTGTGATTGATGTTGACAGAGGAGAATTGATCATTCAAGTGAATGAAGAATCCTTTGTATTTAAGGCTCAAGGATATCCCTCTATAACCATGGAGAGGAAGCATGAAGAGCTTCTCTCAAAACAGAGTCAAACAGAGCCCCCATAGTCAAACTCTAAGTTTGGTGTTGGGAGGCCTCAACCATCTTCTAAGTTTGGTGTTGAACCCCCACATTCAAACTCTAAGTTTGGTGTTGGGAGGTTCCAACATTGCTCTGAGTATCTGTGAGGCTCCATGAGAGCCCACTGTCAAGCTACTGACATTAAAGAAGCGCTTGTTGGGAGGCAACCCAATGTTATATTTATCTATCTTCCTTTTGTTATTTTATGTTTTCTGTAGGTTGATGATCACGTGAAGTCACAAAATCGATTAAAAAAGCAAAAATAGAATGAAAAACAGAAAGAAAAACAGCACACCCTGGAGGAAAACCTTGCTAGTGTTTAAACGCCAGTAAGGGCAGCAAATGGGCGTTTAACGCCCAGTCTGGCACCATTATGGGCGTTTAACGCCAGAAAGGGGCACCAGACTGGCGTTAAACGCCAGGAAGGGGCAAGAAGTTGGTGTTAAACGCCAGAAATGGGCACCAGCCCGGCGTTTAACGCCAGAATTGGCATCAAGAGTATTTTTGCTCGCCACTTGGTGCAGGGATGAATTTTCCTTGACACCTCAGGATCTGTGGACCCCACAGGATCCCCACCTACCCCACCACTCTCTCTCTTCTTCACCCATTCACCAATCACCTCTTCCCCAAAAACCCCTCACTTATCAAATCCCACTATTCTCTTCACCACTCACATCCAACCTTCATAAAACCCCACCTACCTCACCATTCAAATTCAAACCACTTTCCCACCCAAACCCACCCTCACATGACTGAACCATACACCCCCTCTCCACTCCTATATAAACCCATCTTCACTCCTTCATTTTCACACAACCTAAACACTACTTCTCCCCCTTGGTCGAACCACAAAACCACCTCCATCTCCTGTATTTCTTCTTCTTCTACTCTCTTCTTTCTTCTTTTGCTCGAGGACGTGCAAACCTTCTAAGTTTGGTGTGGTAAAAGCATTGCTTTTTGTTTTCCCATAACCATTTATGGCATATAAGACCGGAGAAACCTCTAGAAAGAGGAAAGGGAAGGCAAAAGCTTCCACCTCCGAGTCATGGGAGATGGAGAGATTAATCTAAAGGGTGCATCAAGACCACTTCTATGAAGTTGTGACCATGAAGAAGGTAATCCCCGAGGTCCCTTTCAAACTCAAAAAGAGTGAATATCCGGAGATCCGACATGAGATCCGAAGAAGAGGTTGGGAAGTTCTTACCAACCCCGTTCAACAAGTCAGAATCTTAGTGGTTCAAGAGTTCTATGCCAATGCATGGATCACCAAGAACCATGATCAAAGTGTGAACCCGGACCCAAAGAATTGGCTCACAATGGTTCGGGAGAAATGCTTAGATTTTAGTCCAAAAAATGTAAGGTTGGCATTCAACTTGCCCATGATGCAAGGAGATGAACACCCTTACACTGGAAGGGTCAACTTTGATCAAAGGTTGGACCAAGTCCTCATAGACATTTATGAAGAGGGCACTCATTGGAAGAGAGATTCAAGAGGAAAGCCGGTTCAACTGAGAAGGCATGACCTCAAGCCCGTGGCTAGGGGATGGTTGGAGTTTATCCAACGCTCAATCATTCCCACTAGCAACCGGTCCGAAGTTACTATAGACCGGGCTATCATGATTCATAGCATCATGATTGGAGAGGAAGTAGAAGTTCATGAGGTTAAAACTATTGGGAGCAAATCAACACCTCCTTAGGAGAATTGAGTTCCAACATGGGACAACTAAGGGTGGAGCACCAAGAACATTCCACTCTCCTCCATGAAATTAGAGAAGATTAAATAATCATGAGAGAGGAGCAACAAAGGCAAGGAAGAGACATTGAGGAGCTCAAGCACTCCATAAGATCTTCAAGAGGAAGAACAAGCCGCCATCACTAAGGTGGACCCGTTCTTTAATCTCCTTGTTCTTTATTTTCTTGTTTTTCGAATTTTCATGCTTATGTTTATCTATGTTTGTATCTTATGATCATTAGTGTCTTAGTGTCCATGCCTTAAAGTTATGAATGTCCTATGAATCCATCACCTTTCTTGAATGAAAAATGTTCTTAATTGAAAAAGAGAAGAATTGCATGAATTTTGAATTTTATAACAGATTAATTATTTTGATGTGGTGGCAATACTTTGACTTTTGAATGTATGCTTGAATAGTGCATATGTATTTTGAATTTGTTGTTCATGAATGTTGGCTCTTGAAAGAATGATGAAAAAGGAGACATGTTACTGAGGATCTGAAAAATCATAAAAATGATTCTTGAAGCAAGAAAAAGCAGTGAATACAAAAAAAAGAGAAAAACGAAAAAAAGGGGAAAAAGAAAAAGAAAAAGAAAAAGAAAAAAAATTATAATAAAGTTGTGATCCAAGGAAAAAAGAGTGTGCTTAAGAACCCTGGACACCTCTAATTGGGGACTCTAGCAAAGCTGAGTCACAATCTGAAAAGGTTCACCCAATTATGTGTCTGTGGCATGTATGTATCTGGTGGTAATACTGGAAGACAGAGGCCACGGCCAAGACTCATAAAGTAGCTGTGTTCAAGAATCATTAAACTTAACTAGGAGAATCAATAACATTATTTGGATTCTGAGTTCCTATAGAAGCCAATCATTCTGAATTTCAAAGGATAGAGTATGATGCCAAAACTGTTCAGAGGTAAAAAGCTGAAAGCCCCGCTCATCTAATTAATACTGATCTTCATAGATGTTTTTGGAATTCATTGCATATTCTCTTCTTTTAATCTTATTTGATTTTCAGTTTCTTGGGGACAAGCAACAATTTATGTTTGGTGTTGTGATGAGCGGATAATTTATACGCTTTTTGGCATTGTTTTTAGTGTGTTTTTAGTATGTTTTAGTTAGTTTTTATTATATTTTATTAGTTTTTAGTTAAAATTCACTTTTCTGGACTTTACTATGAGTTTGTGTCTTTTTCTGTGATTTCAGGTATTTTCTGGCTAAAATTGAGGGATCTGAGCAAAAATCTGATTCAGAGGCTAAAAAGGACTGTAGATGCTGTTGGATTCTGACCTCCCTGCACTCGAAGTGAATTTTCTGAGTTACAGAAGCCCACTTGGCGCACTCTCAACTGCGTTGGAAAGTAGACATCTTAGGCTTTCCAGGAATGTATAATAGTCCATACTTTGCCCGAGATTTGATGGCCCAAACAGGCGTTCCAAGTCAGCTCAAGAATTCTGGCGTAAAACGCCGGAACTGGCACAAGAATGGGAGTTAAACGCCCAAAATGGCACAAAAGCTGGCGTTTAACTCCAAAAGAAGTCTCTACACGAAAATGGTTCAATGCTCAGCCCAAGAACACACCAAGTGGGCCCGGAAGTGGATTTTTATGTCATTTACTCATTTTTGTAAACCCTAGCTACTAGTTCTCTATAAGTAGGACCTTTTGCTATTGTATTTTAGTCTTTTGATCACTTGAATCTTTTGATCATGTTTTTATGATTGAACCCTTTTTGGGAGGCTGGCCATTTGGCCATGCCTAGACCTTGTTCTTATGTATTTTCAACGGTG
>NC_029780.3:52122452-52124038 GCF_000817695.3 Arachis duranensis | reverse complement strand
CTCATCATCATTCTCACTTATGAACGCGTGCCTGACAACCACTTCCGTTCTACAAGCAAACAAGGCTTGAATGTTTATCTATTGGATCTCTTAATCGGAATCTTCGTGGTATAAGCTAGAATTGATAGTGGCATTCAAGTGAATCCGGAAGGTCTAAACCTTGTCTGTGGTATTCTGAGTAGGATTCAAGGATTGAATGACTGTGACGAGCTTCAAAGTTGCGATTGTGGGGCGTTAGTGACAGACGCAAAAGAATCACTGGATTATATTCCGACATGATCGAGAACCGACAGCTGAATAGCCGTGCTATGACAGAGCGCGTTGAACATTTTCACTGAGAGGATGGGAGGTAGCCACTGACAACGGTGAAACCCTACATACAGCTTGCCATGGAAAGGAGTATGAAGGATTGGATGAAGACAGTAGGAAAGCAGAGAGACAGAAGGGACAAAGCATCTCCATACGCTTATCTGAAATTCTCACCAATGAATTGCATAAGTATCTCTATCTTTATTTTATGTTTATTCATAAATCATCCATAACCATTTGAGTATGCCTGACTGAGATTTACAAGATGACCATAGCTTGCTTCATACCAACAATCTCCGTGGGATCGACCCTTACTCGCGTAAGGTTTATTACTTGGACGACCCAGTGCACTTGCTGGTTAGTTGTGCGAAGTTGTGATAAAGAGTTAAGATTGCAATTGAGCGTACCATGTTGATGGCGCCATTGATGATCACAATTTCGTGCACCAAATTCATTATGGCAATCAACACTCTTGGGGCCTTGTTACTTGCTTTAACTTACTTGAAAGCTTTCTGCGCCTAGTTTGGGATCCCGGAGGCTACTGCATTCCAAGGACTGGTGGAGATTCCTGGATCAGTACAAGCACAAGCCACCATAATAAGGAGCTCACCAGAATGTCCAACTTAAGGACTGGTAGCGCGAAATTGTGATCAATACTTTTCACAACACAAATAATCCCCGGTGATGAATCCAAAAACTTGGTGTTCAATACCATGGCATAAACACAACTTCGCACAACTAACCAGCAAGTGTACTGGGTCGTCCAAGTAATAAACCTTACGCGAGTAAGGGTCGATCCCACAGAAACTGTTGGTATGAAGCAAGCTATGGTCACCTTGTAAATCTTAGTCAGGCAGACTCAAATGGGTATGGTGATATACAAATAAAACATAAAGATAAAGATAGAGATACTTATGTAATTCATTGGTAGGAATTTTAGATAAGCGTATGAAGATGCTTGTCCCTTCCGTCTCTCTGCTTTCCTACTGTCTTCATCCAATCCTTCCTACTCCTTTCCATGGCAAGCTTAAGCAAGGGTTTCACCGTTGTCAGTGGCTACCTCCCATCCTCTCAGTGGAAATGATCAACGCACCCTGTCACGGCACGGCTATCCATCTGTCGATTCTCGATCAGGCCGGAATAGAATCCAGTGATTCTTTTGCGTCTGTCACTAACGCCCCGCCCTCAGGAGTTTGAAGCACGTCACAGTCATTCAGTCATTGAATCCTACTCAGAATACTGATGTGTGGAAAACGATCCAACACAAAACTCACCGG
>NC_029780.3:52119237-52119987 GCF_000817695.3 Arachis duranensis | reverse complement strand
ATGCATTGGCATAGAACTCTTGAACCATTAAGATTCCGACTTGTTGAATGGGGTTGGTAAGAACTTCCCAACCTCTTCTTCGGATCTCATGTCGGATCTCCGGATATTCACTCTTTTTGAGTGAAAAAGGGACCTCGGGGATCACCTTCTTCAAGGCCACAACTTCATAGAAGTGGTCTTGATGCACCCTTGAGATGAATCTCTCCATCTCCCATGACTCGGAGGTGAAAGCTTTTGCCTTCCCTTTCCTCTTTCTAGAGGTTTCTCTGGCCTTGGATGCCATAAATGGTTATGGAAAAACAAAAAGCAATGCTTTTACCACACGAAACTTAAAAGGTTTGCTCGTCCTCGAGCAAAAGAAGAAAGAAGAGAGAAGAAGAAGAAGAAATGAGGAAGAAGGGAATGGCTTTGTGGTCGGCCAAAAAGGGGTAGAAGTTGTGGCTTGGTTGTGTGAAAATGAAGGAGTGAAGGAGGGTTTATATAGGAGTGGGGGAAGGGTAGGGTTCGGTCAAGTGAGGGTGGGTTTGGGTGGGAAAGTGGTTTGAATTTGAATAGTGAGGTAGGTGGGGTTTTATGAAGGATGGATGTGAGTGGTAAAGAGAATAGTAGGATTCGATAGGTGAGGGTTTTTAGGGAAGAGGTGTTGAGGTGATTGGTGAAGAAGAGAGAGAGTGGTAGTGTAGGTGGGGATCCTGTGGGGTCCACAGATCCTGAGGTGTCAAGGAAAAGTCATCCCTGCACCAAATGGCA
>NC_029780.3:52116928-52117920 GCF_000817695.3 Arachis duranensis | reverse complement strand
ATACTCATCCTCTTCAGAGGAAGAATACTCATCAGAGCTCATGAATGGCAGAAGTAAGTCCAATGGAATCTCTATGATCTCATTTTGAGCCTCAGATTCCCATGGTTCCTCATTTGGGAACTCATTGGAGGCCAGTGGACGTCCCTTGAGGTCCTCCTCAGTGGCGTTCACTGCCTCTTCTTCCTCTCCAAATTCGGCCATGTTGATGGCTTTGCACTCTCCTTTTGGATTTTCTTCTATATTGCTTGGAAGAGTACTAGGAGGGAGTTCAGTAATTTTCTTGCTCAGCTGACCCACTTGTCCTTCCAAATTCCTAATGGAGGATCTAGTTTCAGTCATGAAACTTTGAGTGGTTTTGATTAGATCAGAGACCATGGTTGCTAAGTCAGAGGTATTCTGCTTAGAATTCTCTGTCTGTTGATGAGAAGATGATGGAAAAGGCTTGCTATTGCTAAACCTGTTTCTTCCACCATTATTATTGTTGAAACCTTGTTGAGGTCTCTATTGATCCTTCCATGAGAGATTTGGATGATTTCTCCATGAAGGATTATAAGTGTTTCCATAGGGTTCTCCCATGTAATTTACCTCTTCCATTGAAGGGTTCTCAGGATCATAGGCTTCTTCTTCAGATGAAGCTTCCTTAGTACTGCTTGGTGCATTTTGCATTCCAGACAGACTTTGAGAAATCATATTGACTTGCTGAGTCAATATTTTGTTCTGAGCCAAAATGGCATTCAGAGTGTCAATCTCAAGAACTCCTTTCTTCTGACTAGTCCCATTGTTCACAGGATTCCTTTCAGAAGTGTACATGAATTGGTTATTTGCAACCATTTCAATTAGTTCTTGAGCTTCTGTAGGCGTCTTCTTCAGATGAAGAGATCCTCCAGCGGAGCTATCCAAAGACATCTTGGATAGTTCAGAGAGACCATCATAGAAAATTCCTATGATGCTCCATTCAGAAAGCATGTCAGAGGGACACTTCCTGATTAATT
>NC_029780.3:52115841-52116674 GCF_000817695.3 Arachis duranensis | reverse complement strand
TCATATGAAAGAGAAGAGAACAAGAAAATGTGGAATCCTCTATGTCACAGTATAGAGATTCCTTGAAGTGTCAGAGGAAAAGAAGAGTAGAAGACAGAGTTAGAAAATTCGAACTTATCAAAGAAGATGGAGTTCGAATTGTGCATTAAGGAATAGTGTTAGTCCATAAATAGAAGGATGTGAGAAGGGGAGAAGTAATTTTCGAAAATTAAGTAAAAGATTTTGAAAACATTTTGAAAAACTTTAGTTGATTTTCGAAAACCATGATTGAGAAAGAAGTAAAGTGATTTTTGAAAAAGATTTTGAAATTAGAAATCAAAAAGATTTGATTGAAAATTATTTTGAAAAAAGATGTGGTTAAGAAGATATGATTGGTTTTAAAAAAATGTGATTGAGAAGACATGATTTGAAAAACATTTTAAAAAGATTTGATTTTAAAAATTAATGACTTGGCTAACAAGAAAAGATATGATTCAAACATTAAACCTTTCTCAACAGAAAAGGCAACATACTTGAAATGTTGAATCAAATCATTAATTGATAGCAAGTATAGAAAGAAATTGATTTTGAAAAAGATTTGATTGAAAAGATTTGATTTGAAAAAGATTTGATTTTGAAAAGATTTTGAAAACTTGAAAAAAATTTGCATTGAAAACAAAATCTTCCTCCTTGTGCCATCCTGGCATTAAACGCCCAGAATGGTGCACATTCTGGCGTTTAACGCCCAAAATGCTACCCTTTTGGGCGTTAAACGCCCAATCAGGTACCCTGGCTGGCGTTTAAACGCCAGTCTGTCCTTCTTCACTGGGCGTTTTGAATGCCCAGCTTTTTCT
>NC_029780.3:52115249-52115577 GCF_000817695.3 Arachis duranensis | reverse complement strand
TCAAAGCAATGAAATCATCAAGAACAACTTGAAGATGAATGAAGACACATGCATGAATGCAAGAAGAACAGAAACATGCAAGTGACACCAAACTTAATATGAGACACTAGACTCAAACAAGAAATTTTTGGATTTTGTAAATTTTTTTGTGCTTTTTTTCGAAAATTAAGTGGAAAAGAAAATAAAGGTATCAAAATTCTTAATGAGAATTCCAGGAATCATGCAATGTTTAGCCTAAGACTCCGGTCCAGGAATTAGACATGGCTTCACAGCCAGCCAAGCTTTCAAAGAAAGCTTCGGTCCAAAACACTAGACATGGCCAATGGCC
>NC_029780.3:52087709-52114795 GCF_000817695.3 Arachis duranensis | reverse complement strand
ACAACTTCGCACAACTAACCAGCAAGTGTACTGGGTCGTCCAAGTAATAAACCTTACGCGAGTAAGGGTCGATCCCACGGAGATTGTTAGTATGAAGCAAGCTATGGTCACCTTGTAAATCTTAGTCAGGCAGACTCAAATGGGTATGGTGATATACGAATAAAACATAAAGATAAAGATAGAGAGACTTATGTAATTCATTGGTAGGAATTTCAGATAAGCGTATGAAGATGCTTGTCCCTTCCGTCTCTCTGCTTTCCTACTGTCTTCATCCAATCCTTCCTACTCCTTTCCATGGCAAGCTTAAACAAGGGTTTCACCGTTGTCAGTGGCTACCTCCCATCCTCTCAGTGGAAATGTTCAACGCACCCTGTCACGGCACGGCAATCCATCTGTCGATTCTCGATCAGGCCGGAATAGAATCTAGTGATTCTTTTGCGTCTGTCACTAACGCCCCGCCCTCAGGAGTTTGAAGCACGTCACAGTCATTCAGTCATTGAATCCTACTCAGAATACTGATGTGTGGAAAACGATCCAACACAAAACTCACCGGCAAGTGTACCGGAACAAGAACAAGCGGAATTGAATGGAAGAACAATAGTAATTGCATTAATACTCGAGGTACAGCAGAGCTCCACACCTTAATCTATGGTGTGTAGAAACTCCATCGTTGAAAATACATAAGAACAAGGTCTAGGCATGGCCGAATGGCCAGCCTCCCAGTGATCTAAGATAGCATAAGAACAAAGGTAGCTACCCAGATATCCCCATACAATTAGTAAAAGGTCCTACTTATAGAAAACTAGTAGCCGAAGGTTTACAGAGATGAGTAAATGACATAAAAATCCACTTCCGGGCCCACTTGGTGTGTGCTTGGACTGAGCAATGAAGCATTTTCGTGTAGAGACTCTTCTTGGAGTTAAACGCCAGCTTTGGTGCCAGTTTGGGCGTTTAACTCCCATTCTTGTGCTGGAATTCCTGAGGGTGACTTTGAACGCCGGTTTGTGCCAGTTCCGGCGTTTAACGCTGGGAATTCTGAGGGTGACTTTGAACGCCAGTTTGGGCCATCAAATCTTGGGCAAAGTATGGACTATCATATATTGCTGGAAAGCCCAGGATGTCTAATTTCCAACGCCGTTAAGAGCGCGCCAATTGGGCTTCTGTAGCTCCAGAAAATTCACTTCGAGTGCAGGCAGGTCAGAATCCAACAGCATCTGCAGTCCTTTTTAGTCTTTGAATCAGATTTTTGCTCAGGTCCCTCAATTTCAGCCAGAAAATACCTAAAATCACAGAAAAACACACAAACTCATAGTAAAGTCCAGAAAAGTGAATTTTAACTAAAAACTAATAAAAATATACTAAAAACTAACTAGATCATACTAAAAACACACTAAAGACAATGCCAAAAAGCGTACAAATTATCCGCTCATCAAGGACTTTAACTAAAAGTTCTAAGTGGGAGACAACCCACCATGGTATGATCGTCCCTTTTCAGTTTTAATTCTAGTATGTTTTGTTTGTTTTTGAATTTTTACTGAACCTGGAATCATGCATAGCATTCATATTAAGCATTGCACTATGCATACTGCATAATCAAAAAAAAAAATTTACGCACGCGACGCGGCAGCGTCGCTGACGCGTCTGCGTCACCAATGCGTTATGAAGAAAAGAAAGTTGAACAGAGAGTCACGCTGGAGCATGGCTGGAGGCGTGCCAGTGGCACAAATCGACCCACGCGACCTTGTCGCTGACGCGTCCGCGTCACATGGGAATAATGGCCTCCCACGCGACCGCGTGACCCACGCGGCCGCGTGCACTGATTTTCGACGTAAAAAGGGTGTACAATGAATTATTGTGCGAGAGTGGTGCTGGATTGGTGCTGAACGCACAATTCTACCCACGGGGACGCATGGCTCACGTGTCCGCGTCATTCCCTTCTAAAGCCCACTCACGCGATCGCGTCACCCCAAATTTGGCAAATAAAATAATTCGAACAGAGAGTTGTGCAGGCGCGAGGCTGCACTCATGCCAGAAGCATAACATGTGTCACGCGGCCGCGTGACCGACGCGACCGCGTCGATTAACTTAAAGCGCAAGTCACGCGACCGCGTGCCCCACGCGTCCGCGTCGCTTGCGCCGCACAGCATATCCTAATTTGCCAAATATCTTATCTTTTCTTCCCCAATCCTAATTTTTCCCTCCCTCCTTTCTTACTCACTTCTTTCCCTTCTCATTCTTCTTATCTTTCATTTTATTTTACTTAATTTATTTGCATATTTCATTCATTGCATTTTAATTTAGTGCATATTTTTATTTTCTTTTCTAAATTTATTATTTTTCCTTTGGTGTTGATTTTCTTATTTAACTGTTGCATCTTTTCTGGTGTCATTTTGATGCTTAGTGACTTGTTTTACAATGTTGGGTAATGTTAATTTTCTGTCAATGTCAATCTTTTATACCTGTATTCCTTTTACATTGGCATGAACTTACATTGTCTTTCTTTACCCACTCTCTTCCCCATTGTTGTACATTTTGTCCCACTGGCATGCCATGGCTTCTATTGTTTTCTCACGTACATGTTGAAGTTTCCATGTAAATGAGACCCTTATCATTTGGCATTAACCAAACCATACTTCATTTATTTTCTTATCTTTATTTCTGGGTTACTTTTCTTCCCTATTTTCTTTTAGGATGGCCACCCGGAAGGGAAGCGGAAGACGTTTACATGAGGAGAGAAGACAAGTCCATCTGCACAATCTTTGGAGAAAAGCATCAGTTGGAACAACCCGTCCACCTGCACATCTTAGCATGCAATGAGGACGGTGCAATCTTTAAGTGTGGGGAGGTCGATACCGATCTCCATGGGTTAGTTATTTCCTATTTCAACACCAATGTTTTATTTTATTTGATAGTTCATTGTTGCATTTGCATATTTGTTTGATTTTTGCATATTTTACCACTTGGTTAAAGTAATAATTTCTTTTGCCAGAAATTTCTATAGCATTTCACTAATTTGAATAAAATTTTTTGTTACACTTGTTTGAAGTTGTATTTGGAACATGGTTTTTGAGCCAAAAAAAAAAAAAACACACAACCTTTGAGATTTTGAGCTTATTTATATGGTTATATTATCTAACCATAAATTTTTATTCTTGTGTGTTTCCTTCTCTATAATTGCAATCTCTGCTTTGTTCCATTCTATATGTCCAATATTTAATGTATTTATATGTTTGCATATGATTGAGGCCATTATTTGATTTTAGCTCACTTATCCCAAATAAGCCTACCCTTTACATCACCCTTGTTAGCCACCTTGAGCCTTTTAACCCCCTTCTATTCTATAACCACATCACTAGCCTTAAGCAGAAAAACAAAAGTAAAAATCCCAAATTGAATCTTTAGTCAGCTTAAGATAGATATTATGTATCAACTAAGCGTGAGGAAACTATGGGAACATGGGTTAATAAGGGAATGTATCATGTTTCTAATTTATTTGAATATTGGGAATTTGGGAACCTACTCATGAAAAATCAAAATTGAAAAAATATATATATAATGGAAAATCCATGTGCATTGATAAGTTATGTTTCAGTCAAAAAAAATCAATAAATAAGTAAGTGAATAAGGGGATAAAATTACCCCAATGTTAAGCTTTAATAAAGATCAATGCACATGTGATAAAAGTAAAGAAATATAAAAAAGAAATTTGGTACATGAGTATGGGAATTATACAAAAGTGGGAATTATGGGTAGCTAGGCATGATTTTAGAAGTTATATAGAATGTATGTATGTTAGGTGATAGCTCAGGTTACTCAAAGATTCAATTTATAGATCACTTAGCCATACATATATCCTCACCCTTGCCTTGGCCCCATTACAACCCTGAAAAGACCTCATGATGTGTGCATTAGTACATTAAATATTTGTTGACTGGTTAGATGAAGAACAATGTTTAGAAAGCATGACTTGGGAAGAGTAGAGTGATTACCCTATACACTAGAGAGATTATAGTGATATACACTACCAGTAAGGGTTCAGTGTTTAATTCTATGTTTCCTGCTTTCACGAGCTATCTTCTTACAAGTTTACTTGTCTTTATTTTATATGATTTGAATTAGTGAAATCTGATTTATGTTTATCTTGGAGAACTTATTTATTTTTAACCAAGTAGGTAGAAATATTTTTTGCATGTAGTTGCATTCATATAGATAGGTTGCATTTCATACATCCTACCATTCCTCTTCATCTTTATAGTTTCTCTTGAGCTTAGCATGAGGACATGCTATTGTTTAAGTGTGGGGAGGTTGATAAACCACAATTTTATGGTTTATCCTGTGCTTAATTGAGTGGATTTTATCAACTCTTTACCCACTTATTCATACTATTTGCATGGTTTTACATTTGCCTTCCTAATTATGTGCTTTGATTGAAAACATGCTTCTTTGGCCTTAAGTTCCCTATGTTTAATCCTCTCTTATTACCATTAGATGCCTTGATATGTGTGTTAAGTGTTTTCAGATATTATAGGACAGGAATGGCTCAGAGGATGGAAAGGAAGAATGCAAAAATGGAAGGAATACAAGAAGTTGAAGAAACTGCTAAGTTTTCCAGCCTGACCTCTACGCACTCAAACGGCTATAACTTTCGCTACAAAGGTCCAAACGACGCGGTTCTAGTTGTGTTGGAAAGCTAACGTCTGGGGCATCGATTTGATATATAATATGCTATAGTTGCCCTGACGCTAGGCGACGCGAACGCGTGATTCACGCGGACACGTAGCATCTACGAACTTCAATCCGCGCGGCTGCGTGGGCGACGCCTCCGCGTCACTTGCCCGCAACCTGAACGTACCAAAATATGCAGGGGGCAATTTCTGGGCTATTTTTGACCCAGTTTTCGGCCCAGAAAACACAGATTAGAGGCTATAAAGTGGGGGAATGCATCCATTCATGATCAGGCTCTCATAATTCATAATTTTAGGATTAGATGTCGTTTTTAGAGAGAGAGGTTCTCTCCTTTCTCTTAGGATTAGGATTAGGATTAGGATTTCATCTTCTTCAATCACAGGTTTAATATTCCTTTTATTTTCTCAATTTAGTTTATGAACTCTTTATGTTTGGATTGATTTTATATTTAATATAATTTGAGGTATTTTCAAATCTATGATTTGTTTCTTTTATTTATAATATAAATAATTTGGATTTTTCCCTTTTGGCTTTGGTTGAGTAATTGGTAACGCTTGAGCTGTCAAATAAAGCAGTGGTTGAAATTGGGAGTTGCTAATTAATTTGAGTTCCAATAACTCTAGCCTTTCCAAAGGAAAGACTAGGACTTTAGGTATCAAATTAATTAGTCCATTTAACCTTCCTTTGTTTAGTAAAGGTTAACTAAGTGGGATTAAAATCTAATTCTCATCACAATTAATAAGGATAGGACTTCCAGTTCTTGTACCTAGCCAAAGGTTTATTTTACAGTTATTATTATTTTATTTTACTTGTCATTCAACTAACTTTTTACCTTAATCCAAAACCCCAAAACACACTTTTTCATAACCAATAATAAGAACATACCTCCCTGCAATTCCTTGAGAAGACGACCCGAGATTTAAATACTCGGTTATCAATTTTAAAGGAGTTTGTTACTTGTGACAACCAAAACGTTTGTAAGAAAGGATTCTTGTAGGTTTATAAGCTATACTTGCAACGAAAATTTATTCTGAATTCTAGACCACGCAAAAATCCTCTCTTCAATGATATTTAAACTCAGTAGATTATTTTGAGTTGGAAAATGTAATTTTTTTCGAAAAATTTCATAAAAATGCGTACCGGTAAATTAACCGGCAGTACCAGCTTAAGTTTGTCTGGTACTGTGCGAGAATAATAAAAATTGTAGAAAACTTTAGGAAATAAATTAAAGTTGAAAACCGGGCACTAATTTTAAAGGTTTGGCCCAAAGTTGGGCCAAACGTACCAAAAATGCTAATAGGTTGGACCGAACCCAAGTTAGGCCTAAGCCCAACACGTATATACTCTCTTTAGTAGCCATTTCAGCCACACTCCCCTTCATAATAACACACAACAACAGCTGCATGAGAGGTGAGAGAAGAGAGCTAAAAGAGAGAGTGTTACTATTCACATACAACTTCTGGTGGCCATATAGTTACGATGCTTTTATTTGCGTATTGTCAGTGGCTACGCGAAGCTCTTGTCGAGCCCATCACTTCTAGCTAGTTATTATAGTAAGTGTTTTAGTCATCTCTGCTCAGTTTACTGCCCTAAGAATTTTGAAAATTTGGGTTTTGGTTTTGAGTGAATTTTTGTATTTTGATTGATTAGGTGGTCTCTAAGGTTGTGCTATTGGTGGCTTGTGCCCCAAACACCCTCTGAAAAGGTAAGAAAACTCTTTACCTTGTAAAAATTTGTGTATTTAGAAACCTTAGTTATTGATTTATGGTAATTTATATGGTTATATGATTTTAGTTAAGTTCTTGCATTTATTAGAGTTGATTTGGGGCTTTGAAGGTGAGATTGGTGATTTGTTGGTGATTGAAAGCTTGTTTGGACTCAAAGTGGTGTGCATATTGGGAATCGGCCAAGGTATGGTTTCGGTTTCCTCTACGTAATATATAATATTTTTGGATACTTAGGCTAGTGACGCATAGGATAGGATGGATTGAAATGGTTGTTGAGATTGTTGAATGAGGATGTATGATGCTTTGATGAATTTGAATATTTTGATGAATTGTGATGTTGAAGTTGATAAATGATATTTGAAGATTGAAATTGAAGTTGAATGAGTTTGATTATGATGATTGTTAGTGATATAATGGTGATTGATGATTGTGTTGGGTGAGAAATTGTTTTAGTGATACAATTGATCATTGGAGTTGAGAATTAGGTAATGTGAATGGAAACTTGGTAAGATTGGTAAAATGAGACACAAAGGGTAAGTTGTGAGGTAATTGGAGTTTGGTGTGGTTTTGACTTGGTTTTGGTCATGGATTTCAAGGATTTGAGAAATTAGTGAACTTTGGAAAAAATGAATTTTTAGTGAACTTTGACGGATCATATCTTGAGCTACAATTTTTGAAATTGAATGAGTTTTATATCAGATTAAAGATAATTCAAATAGGTTTAAAACGGTATAGATTTTGTAGAAATTTGAATTTTGTAGAGAAAGAAATCATCGTTGAAAATTTGTGTAAGAAATCTGAATTCTGTGAAGTTACAGAATTTGTGGCTTTTAGTTTGTGTGCACACAAACACTGCTGTGCGCGTGCTCTGATCAATGGCTATTTTTGACTTGTGTGTATGCACAGCCTTGTGTGCACGCACACCCTGTAAATTTTTTAGAACGTGCGTACGCAACTCTTGTGCGCACGCACACACAGGGAGGTGCTTACTGTTGGGAGTGCTAGCACACTCTGGTGCGCACACACACCCTGCGAAATTTGGAAGTTATGCGTACGCACAATCTCGTGTGCATGCACACGTTGAAAATGGCAGTCTGTTCAGGGCGATTTCACGCCTCTGTACGGGCGTTTAAAATGAAAACTTTTACCATCTGTGCGTATGCACACTTCTATGTGTTCGCACACTTCTTGAAAATCCTTTTGGGCGTGCGCACGCATAACCCTATGCATATGCACACTGCCCCATTTTTCAATAAACATATAATTTTTAATTGTTTTACCTTCCCGGCAGGCTTGTAAACTTCCATAACACTTATATAAGACCCTTTAGTTTGTTTTTAGGTGTCAGAACATAAAGAGGGCTCGAGGTGAAATCAATTAGGCATTTCCTTGCAAAAGTTTAGAAAACGGAGACTTAGTTTTCTGGAGTACTGAGGACGGATTGGGTTGAGTGACATGGTGGAGTATTGTATTGATGATTACTGACAATGAATTATGGAAGTGGTGAACTACTGAATACTGAAAAATAATTTTTGTAAACCACTGAATTACTATTTTATACTGATATTGTTGAGACACTATACACCTGGAAGGGACGGCGGTTGGATCCCACCTGTCGAGGTCGCGACATCGGCATAAGGGCGGTGGTTA
Source organism: Arachis duranensis (assembly GCF_000817695.3). Taxonomy (NCBI): domain Eukaryota; kingdom Viridiplantae; phylum Streptophyta; class Magnoliopsida; order Fabales; family Fabaceae; genus Arachis; species Arachis duranensis. The sequence continues at coordinate 52,106,732 of NC_029780.3, read as the reverse complement.
GTCCTGCTTATGTTGAGATGTGAAGTCCGTGACAAGAGTATCCCGCTCGCATCTCTTCGAAATCACTATAGTGTGCAGGCACTGATATCCTATACCGTTATCCGAGCAGGATATCTCGGGGGTTCCCATTATGAGACCGAAGGGCGATATCTCCATAGAGATGTGTCAGGTTGGCAGTTGAACCAACGATGTGATATCACAGCCAAATAGGACAAGCATACATCATGTGCATCTTTTAACTGTTTGCTTGCTTTGCCGACTTGAATTGCTTGCCTAGTTGTATAACATGTCTAATTGCCTACTTGAATTTCTCGATATATATGTTATACTTGTGCTTTACTTGTATTTTTATTACTTATGTTTTCTACTGGATTAAGGAGGCTTAGAAGGCAATGGCGATGGGATCACATGGCGGTTAGGCTGGTGAAGGCTGTGGGACAGTGGTGAACTGATAGTTAGAAATCCCTTAAGTTAGTTTACCCCCTTTTATCTGGCGTCCCAAAATCTCATATCTTATATTACTGGGAACTGTTATCATACTGAGAACCTCTGTTCTCATTCTATACTCTGTTGTTATTTTTCAGATGCAGCTCGCAATCCACCTTGGTGAGTTGCTCTGATGGTGACAGAGCAGAGGATCCTTTCTTTGTTTTGGAGTCTTTTGATTTCTTTTGTTTAGAATTCTCTCACTTTTGTATTTATTTTTCCTAGGGGCTTACTTTGAGAGAAAGTTTGTATAAGCTGTTTTACTTTCAAAACTTTGTGTGTTGTATATAACAAGCCGGCTTAAACTTCGCGAGCCGTGGCTAGATTCTTACGGCTATTATACTTTGATATATCTAGATATATATGTCTTGATATTTGTACGTATATCTTGTGCCCTAAGTTTGTAGCTTCATGAGAACGATTTGCGCTTTTGAAACTCTGTTTTGAGCTTATTTCTTCATCGGACTTCTAGAATTATTAATCCTTGCTATGTATATTTATGTATATGCCTTAGAATTATCGTTACCTTTGATTAACCTTTGCTTTACGGCTAGAGATAAGGTTTAGGTTAATTAGGGTGTTAGATCTTAAAAAAAATTAATTTCGATAAAAAAAAAGAATAAAATATCATTATATGAAATAATTAAGGAGAAAATAAAATTAAAAAACAAAACTAACATTCTTTGACTTTAAAATTTATACTAATGAATGGTAAATGAAATACTCTATATAAAATATTCATGAAAATATAGAAAAGAATCATTGTAGTTGTTAAAAAAATGATATAATATTCTAATTATTGACAAATCTTATCATAATTAACCAAAACATGCCATGTTAGTATACTTGGCACTAGAGTGTAACTATTGTAGAATAATATAATGATAAGTGATTTAAAATAATACACACATTCTAACTTTAATAATATATAAATATTATCTTTTTTATAATTATGTAAAACACGTATTTAAAATAATTTTTTATACACATTTAATATCATTGACAAAGAAATACCATTTTTTATGTATTAATAGCTTAAAAATATATTAAACTTATATAGTATACTATCATAGTAGCAGTATTTTTAACTCAATTTCTTGGATATATTTGAATATGATAAAAAAACTCATAAATGGTAAAAAAAATTAACTATTACATATCTAAATTATATAGACGTAACTTATCATATTCAAATATAATTAATACAGTTCGACAAAAACAACTCGGGATGAACACATGATGGATGTAATGTATTATAATAATGATTTTGTAAAGATGATTCCGCTGTAAAGATAAAAAAAAAATAGTAAGAACACTCATTATATAATTAAAACTAGTAAAAATACAGTTGGATTCATAAAAGAATGACAAAACAATAATTTATACTTTAAAAATGATCAATTTCGATAAAAAAAATATATTATCATTATATGAAATAGTTAAAGAAAAAAAAAACAAAAACAAAAACAAAATAATTGAGCTCAACCAAAAATCGAACTATTCCCAAAACAATTAGTTTTACCCACATTTCATTAGGTTGGTCATAATATATGAATAGATCCAACCATCTTTTAATAAAATAGAGTTTATTTTCCCCTCGTTGAATTCTTACATCCATATAATTTGAATTCGGGTCAATGAATATAACTAAATGTAGTATTTGATGGATGTGGTCCATTGTAAATAATTGCAGAAAAGGAGAATTGCGCTATAAGATTAGATAAAAAAAATTAAGTTTTATTAAAAATAATTATCAAATTATCAAAAGAATAAGAGAATGACTATATCGGTAAAAGATAAAAAAATTTGTAACTTATACTTTAAAAAGATCAACTATAATAAAAAATAAAAGATACATTCTTATTCTGTTTTTCTATATAATAAGATTACTCTTGGGTTTTATATATGATAAATTACCCTAAGGTTAATCAAGGCCCAATACACAATTCTTAAACGTCATATTTTTTCTCTCTCTTTTCATGACTGTACTCTCTCTCTCTTTCTCTCTCTCTCTCTCTTTCTCTCTCTCTCTTATTCTCTTTAACACTCTCATTAACTGATTATTATCTTAGGTAATGAACCAAGGTTAATTAAGGATAAAAATACCTACTAGGATATGACTTGGATAATTAATTTCTATTTCAACACTCTACCACACAGAGCTTTACACTTAAGCCATAAAACAGAGGTAGTGTTGTATTACGACCTCTAAAAAAATATATATATACTTGATAATGTTGGAAAGAATACAGTATACGAGGAGCCTTGAAAAACGGATAAAGCAGAATCGTAAAAAAAGAGCGCGACCCACAGAAAACGTGGATACTTGCGTGTGAAGAAATCTAAAGTTCACTAACATATTAGTACAAAAGATAAGAGAAGAAGATCAAGGGTACAAAATATGAAGCTCCAAATTCAGCGTGCGAGGCTAAGGTTGGCCGGAGAATATTTACATATATATGTACATAACCCAAAGTCCCAAGAGAACATACAAAAACCCAAAAGTAAACCACTTCGCTGCAGAAACTCCAAACGCCTACCGAGGTGCCTCTCGACCTATATTTGAAAAAATACAACATAGTATGGGATGAGAACTGGAGGTTCTCAGCTTGGTAAAGGTGTCATGCACATAAGATACAAGGTCTTGGGAATGAAAGAGGCAATCCTAGAATGCCGACACTCAGATATGAAACTTAAGGAACTAAAAACAGAACCCAGAAATAGGTGGTCATATAAATGTTCTCAACCTAACCAAACTTAGCCTACACACTAATCTTCTCCCACCTTTCCTTCATTCCTCCGTCTCCTATGAGTTGCACAGACAAATAAGTAAAACAAGGCAAACACAAGTACTTCACACGTAATGCAGATAACAATTATAACAAATAGCAGATTATAATCACGTAGGCAATCCGATATAGTTCACAAGCAAGCAAATCAAACAATATGCACATGATGTATGCCTGTCCTATGGCTGTTAATATCAATTGTCGGTTACGTAGCCAGTACGACATGTCCTAGTAACTAATTGTAGAAATTAACCATGGAAAGAATTCCAAGCTGACATAGGGTGACAACACCCCGAGCTCAATGATAATCATGGGCAGGATCCCAAGTTGGCATAGGAGAGACAACACCCCAAGCTCAATATTATCTGTGAGACGAATCCCAGGCTGACATGGGGGAGACAACACCCCAAGCTAACATGGGAGAGACAACACCCCAAGCTAACATGGGAGAGACAACACCCCGAGCTCAATGTATTCAATCATTTCTCATAAATATCATTCTTTTTATCCTCAATAATAATTCATAACTCATCTCATCATTTTAAGTTATTTAATATCATCAACTATCTCACACATCATTTTCAATGTTACTTTACTCTCTTAATTGCTCATATACCACTTTCATCATCTTTATCAATTGAATACTATCTTCTCTAACCACAAATTATCTTTTAGAAATCTTTCTTCATCTCCAAGTTACTGCCACATCCTAACTTCTTCCTATTACTAGGCTTCCTAACGAGATCTAGGACCAAAGAAATGAAAAAAGAAGTTTAGAGGTTCGAATTTGAGCTTTAAAACACAAAATTCATTTTTGCTGAAACAGGGGCCATTGGTGCACGAAATTGTGATCTCAATGGTGCCAACAACTTGGTACGCACAATTGTAATCTCAACTTTTTTTAACAACTTCGCACAACTAACCAGCAAGTGCACTGGGTCATCCAAGTAATAAACCTTACGTGAGTAAGGGTCGATCCAACGGAGATTGTCGGCTTGAAGCAAGCTATGGTCATCTGGTAAATCCCAGTCAGGCAGATCAAATTGGTTATAGAGTTTTAATAATTAAAAGATAAATAAAACATAAAATAAAGATAGAGATACTTATGTAAATCATTGGTGAAAAGTTCAGATAAGCGTATAGAGACGCGTTATTCCTTCTGAATCTCTGCTTTCCTATTGCCTTCATCCAATCCTTCATACTCCTTTCTATGGCAAGCTGTATGTTGGGTGTCACCGTTGTCAATGGCTACTTCTCGTCCTCTCAGTGAAAATGGTCCTCTACGATTTATGTACGGCTAATCAACTGTCAGATTGCTCGTCTCCGATGAAAAATACCATGCACAGATGTCGTATGGCTAATCACCTATTCGTTCTCAATTGTGTAGGAATATGATTTACTATCCTTTTGCGTCTGTCACCACGCCCTACAGTCACGAGTTTGAAGCTCGTCACAGTCATCCCATCCCAGATCCTACTCGGAATACCACAGACAAGGTTTAGACTTTCCAGATCTCAAGAATGCTGCCAATGGATTCTAGCCTATACCACGAAGACTCTGATCTTATATTCAGATGCCCCATTGTCAGAGGGGAGTCGATGTGAATCGTTGATTAGAAACCCAAGAGATATACATTCAAGCTTGTTTTCATGTAGAACGGAAGTGGTTGTCAATCACGCGTTCATAAGTGAGAATGGTGATGAGTGTCACATAATCATCACATTCATCATGTTCTTGTGTGAGAATGGATATCTTAGAACAAGAATAAGCATGAATTGAATAGAAAATAGTAGTACTTTGCATTAATACTCGAGGAACAGCAGAGCTCCACACCTTAGACTATGGTATGTAGAAACCCCACCGTTAAAAATACATAAGAACAATGTCTAGGTATGGCCGAATGGCCAGCCTCCCCAAATAGCATGTGAATTCGAAAATAGGGAAAAAGACCCCTAGTACAATAGTAAAAAGTTCTATTTATACTAAACTAGTTACTAGGGTTACAAAAATGAGTAAATGATACAGAAATCCACTTCCGGGACCACTTGGTGTGTGCTTGGGCTAAGCATTGAAGCATTCACGTATAGAGGTCTTCCTTGGAGTTAAACGCGAGTTTGTAACTTGTTTCTGGCGTTTGACTCTAGCTTGCAACTTGTTTCTAGCGTTTATAGGGCAGAAAGCTGGCGTTGAACGCCAGTTTGCGTCGTCTAAACTCGTGCAAAGTATAAACTATTATATATTGCTGGAAAACCCTGGATGTCTAATTTCCAACTCAATTAAGAGCGTGCCATTTGGATTTTTGTAGCTCCATAAATTCCATTTCAAGTGCAGGGGGGTCAGAATCCAACAGCATCAGCAGTCCTTTGTCAGCCTCTAAATAAGATTTTTGCTCAGGTCCCTCAATTTCAGCTAGAAAATACCTGAAATCACAGAAAAATACACAACCCCATACTAAAGTCTAGAAATGTGAATTTTTCTTAAAAACTAATAAAAATATACTAAAAAGTGAATAAAACATACTAAAAACTATATAAAAATAAAGCCAAAAAGCGTATAAATTATCCGCTCATCACAACACCAAACTTAAATTGTTGCTTGTCCCCAAACAACTGAAAACAAAATAGGATAAAAAGAAGAGAATATACGATGAATCTCACAATATCAATGAAACTTAGTCCCAATTAGATGAGCGGGGCTAGTAGCTTTTTGCTTCTGAACAATTTTGGCATCTCACTTGATCCTTTGAAATTCAGAATGATTGGCCTCTATAGGAACTCAAAATTTTAGATAGTGTTATTGATTCTCCTAGTTCAGTATGTTGATTCTTGAACACAGCTACTTTATGGGTCTTGGCTGTGGCCCTAAGCACTTTGTTTTCCAGTATTACCACCGGATACATAAATGCCATAGACACATAACTGGGTGAACCAATTCAGATTGTGACTCAGCTTTGCTAAAGTCCCCAGTTAGAGGTGTCCAGAGTTCTTAAGCACACTCTTTTTGCTTTGGATCACGACTTCAACCACTCAGTCTCAAGCTTTTCACTTGGACCTTCATGACACAAGCACATGGTTAGGGACAGCTTGATTTAGCCACTTAGGCCTGGATTTTATTTCCTTGGGCCCTCCTATCTATTAATGCTCAAATCCTTAGATCCTTTTTACCCTTGCCTTTTGTTTTTAAAGGCTATTGGCTTTTTCTTCTTGCTTTTTCTTTTTCTTTCTTTTTCTTTTAATTTTTGCCACTTTTTTTTTGCAAGCTTTCTTATTTACTGCTTTTTCTTGCTTTAAGAATCAATTTCATGATTTTTCAGATTATCAATAACATTTCTCTTTGTTCATCATTCTTTCAAGATCCAACAATTTTAACATTCATAAACAACAAGATAAAAAATATGTACTGTTCAGGCATTCATTCAGAAAATAAAAAGTATTGCCACCACATCAAAATAATTAAACTAATTTCAAGATAAAATTTGAAATCTAAGTACTTCTTATTCTTCTGTAACTAGGCACATTTTTCATTTAAGAGAGGTGAAGGATTTATGGAATTATTCATAGCCTTAAGACATAGACACTAGACATTAATGATCATGTAATGAAGACACAAACATAGATGACACAATAAGCATAAAAACCGAAAATAAAAAAATAAATAGACAAGGAGATTAAGGAACGAGTCCACCTTAGTGAGGGTGGCGTCCTCCTCTTGAAGAACCAAGGAACGCCTAAGCTCCTCTATGTCTCTTCCTTGCCTTTGTTGCTCCTCCCTCATAGCTCTTTGATCTTCTCTAATCTCATGGAGAATGATGGAGTGCTCTTGGTACTCCACCCTTAGTTGGTCCATGTTATAACTCAAGCCTTCCAACGAGGTGTTGAGTTGCTCCCAATAGTTGTGTGGAGGAAATTGCATCCCTTGAGACATCTCACGGATTACTTGACGAGGATCCTCCTCATGCTCTTGTTGAGGTCCATGAATGAGCTCTCTTGTTTGCCCCATCTTTGTTTTTAGTGATGGGCTTGTCCTCTTCAATGAGGATGTCTCCTTCTATGTCAATCCCAGCCAAATTGCATAGGTTACAAATGAGATGAGAAAAGGCTAACCTTGCCAAGATGGATGACTTGTCAGCCACCTTGTAGAGTTCTAGAGGTATGATCTCATGAACTTTCACTTCCTCCCCAATCATGATACTATAGATCATGATGGCCCGATCCACAGTCACTTCAGATCGGTTGTTAGTAGGAATGATGGAGCGTTGGATGAACTCCAACCATCCTCTAGCCACAGGCTTAAGGTCTGGTCTTCTCAATTGAACCGGATTGCCTCTTGAGTCTCTTTTCCATTGAGCTCCTTCCACACATATGTCCATGAGGACTTGGTCCAACCTTTGTTCAAAGTTGACCCTTCTAGTTTAGGGGCGTGTGTTTTCTTGCATCAGTGGCAAGTGGAACGCCAACCTTATATTTTTCGGACTAAAATCTAAGTATTTTCCCCGAACCATTGTAAGCCAATTCTTTGGATTCGGGTTCATACTTTGATCATGGTTCCTAGTGATCTATGCATTATCATAGAACTCTTGAACCATTAAGATTCTGACTTGTTGAATGGGGTTAGTGAGAACTTCCCAACCTCTTATTCGGATTTCATGTCGGATCTCCAAATACTCATTCTTTTTTAGCATGAAAGGGACCTCAGGGATCACCTTCTTCTTGGCCACAACTTCATAGCAGTGGTCTTGATGGACCTTTGAGATGAATCTCTCCATCACCCATGACTCGGAGGTGGAAGCTTTTGCCTTCCCTTTCCTCTTTCTAGAGGTTTCTTTGGCCTTAGGTGCCATAAATGGTTATAGAAAAACAAAAAGCAATGCTTTTACCATACCAAACTTAAAAGTTTTGCTCATCCTCGAGCAAAAGAAGAAAGAAGGAAGGGGAAGAAGAAGAAAATGGAGGAGATGAAGGGTGATAGGTGGTCCGGCCAAGAGGGGAAAGGTGTTTATGTTGTGTGAATATGAAGGAGTAGTGAGGGGTTTATATAGGGGTGAGGGGAGGGTTTGGTTTTTGTCATTAGGGTTGGGTTTGGGAGGGAAAAGTGTTTGAATTTTTAAATTGAGGTGGGTGGGGTTTTTGGGGAAGAGGTATGGAGGTTATTGGAGAAGGGAATATAGGGAAGATGATATGATTTGATTGGTGAGTGAGAGAGAGAGAGGTAGTGTAGGTGGGGATCCTGTAGGGTCCACAAATCCTGAGGGGTCAAGGATTTCATCCCTACTCCTTTTAGGCGTGCAAAACGCCCTTATTGTGCAATCCTGCCGTTCAACGCCAGATTACTGCTTGTTTCTGGCGATAAGCGCCAGCTTTTATTCCTTTCCTGGCGTTAAACGCCAGGCTGCAACTTGTTTCTGGTGTTTAACACTAGATTGTAGCCTGTTTCTGGCGTTTAACGCTAGTCTGGTGCTTATTTCTGGTGTTTAATGCCCAGAATGTACCAGACTGGGCGTTAAACGCCCATTCTGCTACCCTTACTGGTGTTTAAACGCCAGTAAGTTTTTTCTCCAGGGTGTGCTATTTTTAATGCTATTTTTTATTTTTCTTGAATTTTTGCATTTATTTTTGTGACTCCACGTGATCATCAACCTAAAAAATAGAAAATAACATAGATAAATAAAATTGGGTTGCCTCCCAAAAAGCGCTTCTTTAATGTCAATAGCTTGACAGTGGGCTCTCATAGAGTCTCACAGATGTTCAGAGCATTGTTTGGACCTCCCAATACCAAACTTAGAGTTTGAATGTGGGGGTTCAACACCAAACTTAGAGTTTGACTGTGGGGGATTTGTTTGACTCTGTATTGAGAGAAGCTTTTCTTGCTTCCTCTCTATGGTTACAAAGGGAGATCCTTGAGTCTTAAACACAAGGTAGTCCTTATTCAATTGAAAGATCAACTCTCTTCTGTCCACATCAATCACAGCTTTTACTGTGGCTAGGAAGGGTCTTCCAAGGATGATTGATTCATCCTCATCCTTCCCAGTGTCTAGGATTATGAAATCAGCAGGGATGTAAAGGCCTCTGACCTTTACTAGCACGTCCTCTACCTGCCATAAGCCTTTTTCATGGATTTGTCTGCCATCTCTAATGAGAATTTGGCAGCCTGTACCTCAAAGATTCCCAGTTTCTCTATTATAGAGAGTGGCCTTAAGTTTATGCCTAATCCCAGGTCACACAGAGCCTTCTCAAAGGTCATGCTTCCTATGGTACAGGGAATTAAGAATTTACCAGGATCCTGTTTCTTTTGAGGTAATGTCTGCCTAACCAAGTCATTCAGTTTATTGGTGAGCAAGGGGGGTTCATCCACCCAAGTCTCATTAACAAATAACTTGGCATTCAGCTTCATGATTGCTCCAAGGTACATAGCAACTTCCTCTTCAGTAATATCTTCATCCTCTTCAAAGGAGGAATAGTTATCAGAGCTCATGAATGGCAGAAGTAGGTTCAATGGAATCTCTATGGTCTCTAGATGAGCCTCAGATTCCTTAGGTTCCTCAAATGGGAACTCCTTTTTGTCCAGAGGACATCCCATGAGGTCTTTCCCACTGGGATTCACGTCCTCCTCCTCCTCTCTAGGTTCGGCCACACCAAGTAAGGTTATGGCCTTGCACTCTCTTTTCGGATTTTCTTTTGTATTGCCTGGGAGAGTACTAGGAGGAGTTTCAGTGACTCTTTTACTCAGCTGGCCCACTTGTGCCTCCAAATTTCTAATGAAGGACCTTGTTTCATTCATGAAACTTAGAGTGGCCTTAGATAGATTAGAGACTATGTTTGCTAAGCTAGAGGGGCTCTGCTCAGAATTCTCTGTCTGTTGCTGAGAAGATGATGGAAAATGCTTGCTATTGCTAAACCTCTTTCTTCCACCGTTATTAAAGCCTTGTTGAGGCTTTTATTGATCCTTCCATGAGAATTTTGGATGATTTCTCCATGAGGGATTATAGGTGTTTCCATAGGCTTCACCCATGTAATTCACCTCTACCATTGCAGGGTTCTCAGGATCATGAGCTTCTTCTTCAGAAGGTGCTTCTTTAGTACTGTTGGATGCATTTTGCAATCCATTCAGACTCTGAGAAATCATATTGACTTGTTAAGTCAACATTTTGTTCTGAGCCAAAATGGCATTCAGAGTATCAATTTCAAGAACTCCCTTCCTCTGAGGCGTTCCATTATTCACAGGATTCCTTTCAGAGGGTACATGAACTGGTTATTTGCAACTATTTCAATGAGTTCCTGAGCTTCTGCAGACATTTTCTTTAGGTGAATGGATCCACCTGCAAAATGGTCCAATGACATCTTAGACAATTCAGACAGACCATCATAGAATATATCCAGGATGGTCCATTCTGAAAGCATATCAGAAGGACACTTTTTGGTCAGTTGCTTGTATCCTTTCCCAAGCTTCATAGAGGGATTCACCTTCTTTCTATCTGAAGGTTTGAACATCCACTCTAAGCTTGCTCAGCTTTTGAGGAGGAAAAAACTTGGCTAAGAAAGGCGTGACCAGCTTATCCCAAGAGTTTAGGCTATCTTTAGGTTGAGAGTCCAACCATGTTCTAGCTCTGTCTCTTATAGCAAAAGGGAAAAGCATAAGCTTATAGACCTTGGGATCAACTCCATTGGTCGTAATAGTATCACAGATTTGCAAGAATTCAGTTAAGAACTGAAAAGGATCTTCTGAGGGAAGTCCATGAAACTTGCAGTTCTGTTGCATTAGAGAAACTACTTGAGGCTTTAGCTCAAAGTTGTTTGCTCCAATGGCAGGGATTGAGATGCTTCTTCCATGGAAAATGGAATTTGGTCCAGTAAAGTCACCAAGCATCTTCCTTGCATTGTTGTTTGGTTCGGCCATGTCTCCTTCTTTTTTGAGATTCTCTATAAGGTTTTCTCTGGATTGTTGTGCTTTAGCTTCTCTTAGCTTCTTCTTCAGAGTCCTTTTAGGTTCAGGATCTGCTTCAACTAGAATGTCCTTGTCTTTGCTCCTTCTCATATGAAAGAGAAGAGACAGAAAAGAAGAGGAATCCTCTATGTCACAGTCTAGAGATTCCTTTATGTGAGTAGAAGAGAAGAAGAATAGAAGAGGGAAAATTTGAACACAGAGAGAGAAGAGAAGAAGGTTCGAATTATGAGTAGAAGAGAAGTGTTAGTAGATAAATAAATAAATAGAAGAAGATGAGAGAGAGGAGTTTTCGAAAATAATTAAGAAGAAAAGGAAAATATTTTTGTTTTTATTTTAATTTAAAGTTAAAATTTGAATTTATAAAAAAGAATAAAATTAAAGTTTAAAATAATTAGTTAATTAAAAAGAATTTTGAAAAAGAGGAAGGTGATTTTCAAAAATTAGAGAGAGAAAAGTGGTTAGGTGGTTTTGAAAAAGATAAGAAATAGTAAAACAAACAAAAAGTCAATTAGTTAGTTGAAAAAGATTTCAAAATCAATTTTGAAAAGATAAGAAGTTAGAAAAGATTTTGAAATCAAATTTTTGAAAAATATATGATTTGAAAAAGATATGTTTGAAAAGATATGATTGAAATTTATTTTGAAAAAGATTTGAAAAGTAAATTAAAAAGATTTGATTTTGAAAATTAAAGTTAATGACTTGACTAACAAGAAACTAAAAGATATGATTCTAGAATCCAAAGGTTGAACCTTTCTTAACAAGAAAGTAACAAACTTGAAATTTTTGAATCAATCACATTAATTGTTAATAAAGTTTTTGAAAATTTGAAATGAAATTAAGAAAAAGATTTTGAAAAACAATTTTCAAAATTTTCGAAAATGTTAAGAAAAAATGAAAAAGATTAGATTTTTGAAAAAGATTTGAAAAGATAAGATTTTTAAAAATGAAATCTTGACTTGACTAACAAGAAACAACTTATTTTCAAAATTTTTGACTAAGTCAACCCAAAGATTTCGAAATTTATGAGAGAAATAAGGGAAAGATATTTTTTTATTTTTTGAATATTTAATGAGGAGAGAAAAAAAGAAAAGATATCATTTTTGTGTTTTTCTCTTTTTTTTTTCAGTAAACAGCAAGATTGACACAAGACATGAAAAATTAAGATAAAAACTCATAATGCATGCAAGAACACTTTGAATGTCAAGATGAATACCAAGAACACTTTGAAGATCAAGATGAACATCAAGATTTATTTTTGAAAAATTTTCAAGAAAAGAAAAACATGAAAGACACCAAACTTAGAGATTTTTCATGTTTAGACACTATGAATGCAAAAATGCATATGAAAAACAACAAAAGACACAAAACAAGAAAATATGAACATCAAACAAAGAAAATCCTCAAGAACAACTTGGAGATTATGAAGAACATATGCATGAATTTTTTCGAAATTTTTTTAGAAAATTAAAAATATGCAATTGACACCAAACTTAAAATTTGACTCAAGACTCAAACAAGAAACACAAAAATATTTTTTGATTTTATGATTTTATAATTTTTTTTAGATTTTTTGAAAATTAATTGTGGAACAACGAAAAAGAAGAAAAATTTTTGAAAGATTTTTGAAAACTTTTTAAAAATAAAATAATGGTTAAAACAAGAAGAAAATGACCTAATCTGAGCAACAAGATGAACCGTCAGTTGTCCAAACTCGAACAATCCCCGGCAATGGCGCCAAAAACTTGGTGCATAAAATTGTGATCTCAATGTTGCCAACAACTTGGTACGCACAATTGTAATCTCAACTCTTTTTCACAACTTCGCACAACTAACCAGCAAGTGCACTGGGTCGTCCAAGAAATAAACCTTAGGTGAGTAAGGGTCGATCCCACAGAGATTGTCGGCTTGAAGCAAGATATGGTCATCTGGTAAATCTCAGTCAGGCGGATCAAATTGGTTATGGAGTTTTAATAATTAAAAGATAAATAAAATGTAAAATAAAGATAGAGATACTTTTGTAAATCATTGGTGAGAATTTCAGATAAGCGTATGGAGACACAATGTTCTTTCTGAATCTCTGCTTTTCTATTGCCTTCATCCAATCCTTCATACACCTTTCTATGGCAAGTTGTATGTTGGGTGTCACCATTGTCAATGGCTACTTCCCGTCCTCTAAGTGAAAATGGTCCTTTACGGTTTCTGTACGGCTAATCAACTGTCGGATTGCTCGCCTCGAATGAAAAATACCATGCACAGATATCGTATGGCTAATCAGCTGTTGGTTCTCAATCATGTAGGAATAGGATTTACTATTCTTTTGCGTCTATCACCATGCCCTACAGTTGTGAGTTTGAATTTCGTCACAGTCATCCCATCCCAGATCCTACTCGGAATACCACAAACAAGGTTTAGACTTTCCAAATCTCAAGAATGCTGCCAATGGATTCTAGCCTATACCATGAAGACTCAGATTTTGGATTCAGATGCCCCATTATTAGAGGGGAATCGATGTGAATCATTGATTAGAAACCCAAGAGATATACATTCAAACTTGTTTTCATGTATAATAGAAGTGGTTGTCAATCACGCGTTCATAAGTGAGAATGGTGATGAGTGTCACATAATCATCACATTCATCATGTTCTTGTGTGTGAATGGATATCTTAGAAAAAGAATAAGCATGAATTGAATAGAAAACAGTAGTACTTTGCATTAATACTCGAGGAACACCAGAGCTCCACACCTTAATCTATGGTGTGTAGAAACTCCACCATTGAAAATACATAAGAACAAGGTCTAGGCATGGCTGAATGGCCAGCCTCCCCAAATAGCATGTGAATTTGAAAATAGGGAAAAAGACCTCTAGTACAATAGTAAAAGGTTCTATTTATACTAAACTAGTTACTAGGGTTACAAAAATGAGTAAATGATGTAGAAATCCACTTCCGGGCCCACTTGGTGTGTGCTTGGGCTGAGAATTGAAGCTTTCACGTGTAGAGGTCTTCCTTGGAGTTAAACACCAGTTTGTAACTTATTTCTGGCGTTTGACTCTAGCTTGCAACTTGTTTCTGGCGTTTAACGCCAGAATAGGGCAGAAAGCTGGCGTTGAACACCATTTGTGTCATCTAAATAAGAGTGCTGGCAGAAAGTATGGACTATTATATATTGCTGAAAAGCCTTGTAGGTCTACTTTCCAACGCAAATAAGAGTGCGCCATTTGGGTTTCTGTAGCTCCAAAAATTCTATTTCGAGTGCAGGGGGTCAAAATCCAACAGCATCAGCAGTCCTTTGTAAGCATCTAAATCAGATTTTTGCTCAAGTCCCTCAATTTCAGCCAGAAAATACCTGAAATCACAGAAAAACACACAAACTCATAGAGTCTAGAAATGTGAATTTTGCTTAAAAACTAATAAAAATATACTAAAAAGTGAATAAAACATACTAAAAACTATATAAAAACATTGGCAAAAAGCGTATAAATTATCCGCTCATCAGCCATGCGTACGCGTGGGCTGCGAAAATCCTTGCTCGTGTATGCATGTCCCCTGCTCGCGTATGCAAGTATCTCAACCCAAAAGGGTTGGTCAAGTCGCTTGCAGGTGGTCGTGTACGCAAAACTTCCAGGTCACGCGTAAACGTAGGCCACGCGTACGCTTGGGCGTACGATTTTCCAAAAATGTTACTAAGTCTGAAAAAGCTGCAGAATTTCAAATTCCAAACCCAAACTTTCGACGAGCATAAGTTTTTCATTCTAAATCATTTTCTTTCCGTTCTTCAAACTGTATAAACTTCACGGACTCAATTTTCATCTGAAAGAAGTTTGAAATAATTTGGGGGTCTGGAAGCCAAGCTATGGCTCACCAAAGTTCGTTAAAAATCAAATTTTCATCCAAAACTTCAAACCTCTATTTTTACCTTATTTTCAACTTAAATCAAACTTTCAAGTTTCCAAACCAACCTCAAACAAACTGAAATCAATCCCAACTCTTGTCAATCACCCCATTACTCATTAACATACATATACCTTAAATTTCAACTCCAAGAAATAAACAAATCAACCTACTCTCAAGCTTAATCATTAGCATGTCATCATTATATTATTCATTCAACATCTTCACTCATCAACCTTTCTTTACATTCATAATATCCAACAACACACCCATTTATCCACATACCATCAGAACACACAAACAATTCAACATATCTTAAGTCATCTAGCCTAAGTTTTCACAGAATCTTATATATTAAATACGTGAAACCTAATTCATACCTTTTGATGATTTCCACGTATTACCCAAGGCAACCCACCAAATCCAAAACACATCCCATTCAATACCTAATATATCAATTCAAGAAATTATCTAGAGTTCTAGAGTTCTCTCCTTATATGTGTCTTGATTAAATAAGGACCCACAAATTCTTCAAGTTAATTTGAGCCTAAACATCAAGATATCAAGCTTTAACAACTAAACCATCAAAATTTAAAAGACCAAGGGAATTGAGAGGCTGAGACAAGAGATTGGATTTCTTACCAAAGTTGTTTACTGAGCTTTGTAGAGCTCGACGCGCTGGATGTGTGGCCGCAAACGGGGTGGCAATCGGAGTCCGGAGCGAGAAGATATGATGGTTTGATTGTGAGGTTAGGGTTGGGAATCTTCTCTCCCCTCCATGAACGTGCTTCAGCAATATTTAGGCTGAATGAGAGGAAGAAGAATGCTTCTTCTTATGTTGTTTTGGGCTGACTTGTTGGGCTTGGGCCCATTTTCGGCTCTGTTCGACTGGTTCGGCCCGTTCGGCCCAATTTCAGACTAAATTCTTTAAAATTAGAGTCAAAATTCTTATTTTATTTCGCTCTAGCTTATTTTACTATAAAATTTTTGTTTCTAATCTCCTTTATTAAAATTAATTTATTAGTTAATTATTTGCTAATTTTGCAGGGTTTACATCTATCCTATCTCTATCTTATTTTTAATGAGTCGTATACTCTCTTTTTCCACACTTCCTTAATTTTATTTCATATCACACTAAGCACATTAGTAAGGAAGGGAAGGAAGAAAACAAAGAGAAAGAGGGAGATAGAGGTCGAAGCCTTAGTGAGAAAAAGAGAGAGAATTAGCCTTGTTTTATACAAATTTTCATCACTAATTCAAGAAGCACTTTACCATTTTTTCAAGACTCAAATATTCTAGCTTATTCCTTTACTCTTTTCTTTATTCGTCACCCAAAAATTCAACAAAGTACATACAAGAACATTCCTAGTTTACCTCCTCTTCCTCTCGGTTTTGAGGAGCCTTCATTAATAGATCATGTTGCTGTCTTTTTGGTATAACTAGCCATCCCTAAGAGTCACAAAGAGTACACTTAGGAGGTCTCAAATCAAGTTCACAAGGATTCAAGTCATCCCCGTTCTTCATCTATGATTCAGCCATAACACCTCCAATTTCATTAATTAGTAATTTGTCCTTGTTTAGAAAATTTTTGGTGATTAAAGTGTTTAAAAAGTGAGTAAAAAAAGGTAAGATCTAAAAAGAGATATATAATTTTATATCAAGAAATTATGCTCATGTCACTCCTTAATGATGTTTTGATGTCTATGCTTACTTGTGATAATGTTCGATTGATAAATTGTTCACTAATAAGTGAAATATATGCTTAATATGAATGTTTGATGAATATATTTTTTGTAGGTATGATGGCCAAATGCAAAGAAGCATTTGAGGATAAAATCATACTCTATGAAAGATTAGAATAAGTAAAAAATTTATAAGATGAAGTTTTTTGAGATAAAAAGAAAAGAGATGACATAAGAGAGTAAAATTGTAAATCCCGCTAAATTAGTAAATAATTAGTCAATAAATAAAATTTTAATAAAGGAAATTAAAAATGTGAATATTATATTGAAATAGGATAGAGCTCTTTAAAACGAGAATTTTGACATTAATTTCAAAGAATTTGACCCAAGATTGGGCCGAACCGGTCGAATTGGGCCCAACCGAACCCATCAATTAAAGAAGACACAGCTTCCTTTCCCCTTCTCTCTTCATTCACGCTGCCATTGTTGGAGAAAGGAAGAAGAAAACTAAAACCCTAACCTCCACTTCAAACCACCATATCTCCTCTATCCGAGTTCCGATCGCCGCACCGTTTGCGGCGATGAATTCACCGCGTCGAGCTCCAAATCCATCGGAATAATTTCATAGGTAAATCACTCTACTACCCCAGTCTCTCTATTCCTCAATTTTTGAAATTAAAGAGAATTCAAGTTGAGAATTTTTTTTTTATTTTAGTTCTCTAGATTCAATTTAGCTTGTGGAGCTTGTTGGATTTGGCTCTCTTGATGTATTGGAACTGAATTGTGGACATTTGGAGGCTTGACGGAGGATTGGTGCCAAGGTTTTGGTGATTTTGGAACTTGTGGGGCTGTGTGTGTGGATTAAATGATTGCCTTGGACAATACGTGAAAAACGGACAAGGTATGGATTAGGTTTCACGTATGTAATATATAGTGTTCTTTGAAGACTTAGGCTAGTGGACTATAAGATAGGGATGAATGTACGAGCATGTAAATTGATTAGTGTTTAATGATAAATGTTGAGTTTTGGTTTAAATTGTTGATGCTGAATTTGGAGTGCAAAATGATGACTTATTGGTGATTGTAAAGTGGAAAAAGAGAATGAATATGAATTGTGGTGGTTTGATGGTGATTATGGTGACTAAAGTAATGAATTATAGGTAAAGAGATTATGTATGTATTGATGTGTGATTGATTAGGGTAAGGTGGTGGAAGCTTTGACATTGAAATTGGTATGATGTTGTGGTTGGATATATTTGTAAATGGAGGTTTGGACCTTTTGAGTAAATTAGGTTTTTGGCCGAACATTGGCCAGTCATAACTTAGCTTCCAAACCTCCAAAAGATTTCATATTTGTTTTATATAAAAATTGGGTCGGTGAAGTTTACGCCGTTCGAAGAACGGAGAAAAAATTATTTAAAACAAAAACGTTATGCGTGTACGCGTTGCATGGACATTTTGCGCATGCATAGACCCCATTTGCGGACTGTCGCCAATGGCTCCTCCCCATGCATACGCGAGAAAGCATATGCGTACACGTAATCGGATATGATGCATGTCCACGCGTACACGAGACATGGGGTGCTTGCGTACGCGAAACTTCCACGCGCATCTGTGCGCTTCTATCAGGCGCCCATACGTACGCGTATGTAGGGGATGCGTACACGTAATGTGTAACATCTCGTTACCCTAAGGCTTACCTCTAGCCGTAAGGCAAAGAATAACAAAGTGCCACGACAGTTCTAAAGCTTATAATATATAATATATGTCCAAAAGTATATATATAACTAGAACCCCGATGAAGGAATAAAGCTCAAAGTCGCGTAAAGCGGAAAAACAAAATGCGACGCGTTCACACATGATAACTAAACGCGTAAGCACGAACAGGACAAGATGTAACACATATAAACCTTGAAGTATGAAATACCAAAAAGAGAACTAGTCACAGTCTACGGAGTTTAGGCCGGCTAGTCAAACTGAAATACAAACAGTTTTTGCAGTTTAAAACAACTTATACAACTTATCTCTCAAATCAAGCCACTAAGGCCATAAAGTGTAAAACAGAAAGGAGAGAGAAAGTACTACAGCAAAATAATCAAAAATATTGAAAAGATAACAAAATATCATCCGCTCTGTCTTAATTTCTGATGAGCGGATAATTTATACGCTTTTTGGCATTATTTTTAGGTAGTTTTTAGTAAGTTCAAGCTACTTTTAGGGATGTTTTCATTAGTT
>NC_029780.3:52086179-52087585 GCF_000817695.3 Arachis duranensis | reverse complement strand
TTCTGGCTGAAATTGAGGGACTTGAGCAAAACTCTGAAAAAGGCTAACAAAAGGACTGCTGATGCTGTTGGAATCTGACCTCCCTGCACTCAAAATGGATTTTCTGGAGCTACAAAACTCCAATTGGCGCATTCTCCACGGCGTTGGAAATTAGACATCCAGAGCTTTCCATCACTATATAATAGTCCATACTTTATTTGGAAATTGACGACGTAAATTGGCATTGAACGCCAAGTACATGCTGCTGTCTGGAGTTAAACGCCAGAAACACGTCATGATCCGGAGTTGAACGCCCAAAACACGTTATAACTTGGAGTTCAATTCCAAGAAAAGCCTCAGCTCGTGGATAGATCAAGCTCAGCCCAAGCATACACCAAGTGGGCCCTGGAAGTGGATTTATGCATCAATTACTTACTCATGTAAACCCTAGTAGCTAGTCTAGTATAAATAGGATAAGTTACTATTGTATTAGACATCTTTTGACAGTTTAATCTTTTGAGTTTTTAGTCTTTGATCATTCGGTCTTTTCATCATTCAGGGGGCTGGCCATTCGGCCATGCCTGAAGAAGCTTATGATCCTGAGAACCCTGCCATGGCAGAGGTTAATTACATGGGTGAACCTTATGGAAACACCTATAACTCATCATGGAGAAATCATCCAAATTTCTCATGGAAGGATCAACAAAAGCCTCAACAAGGCTTTAACAATGGTGGACGTAATAGGCTGAGGAATAGCAAGCCTTTTCCATCATCTTCTCAGCAACAGACAGAGAATTCTGAACAAAACACTTCTAATTTAGCCAATCTAGTCTCTGATCTGTCAAAGGCCACTTTCAGTTTCATGAGTGAAACAAGGTCCTCCATTAGAAATCTGGAGGCACAAGTGGGCCAGCTGAGTAAGAAAGTCATTGAAACTCCTCCCAGTATTCTCCCAAGCAATACAGAAGAGAATCCAAAAGGAGAGTGCAAGGCCATTGATGTGATCAATGTGGCTGAATGCACAAGGGAGGAGGAGGACAAAAATCCTAGTGAGGAAGACCTCCTGGGACGTCTCTCAAGCAAGAAGGAGTTTCCTATTAAGGATTCAAAAGAATCAGAGGCTCATATAGAGACCATAGAGATTCCATTAAATCTCCTTCTGCCATTCATGAGCTCTGAAGACTATTCTTCCTCTGAAGAGGATGAAGATGTGACTGGAGAGCAAGTTGCTCAATACTTAGGAGCTATCATGAAGCTGAATGCCAAGTTGTTTGGTAATGAGACTTGGGAAAGTGAACCTCCCTTGCTCATTAATGAACTAGATACATGGATTCAACAAATTTTACCTCAAAAGAGACAAGATCCTGGCAAGTTCTTAATACCTTGTACCATAGGCACCATGACCTTTGAAAAGGCTCTATGTGATA
>NC_029780.3:52084386-52086141 GCF_000817695.3 Arachis duranensis | reverse complement strand
AAGTCATTGAGACAAGCTTATGGAATAATGGAGGACGTGTTAGTAAAGGTTGAAGGCCTTTACATCCCTGCTGATTTCATAATCTTAGACACTAGGAAGGAAGAGGATGAATGCATTATCCTTGGAAGACCTTTCCTAGCCACAGCAGGAGCTATGATAGATGTCAACAGAGGTGAATTAGTCCTTCAATTGAATGGGGACTACCTTGTGTTTAAGGCACATGGCCATCCCTTTGTGACAAAAGAGAGTAAGCATGAAGAGCTTCTCTCAGTTCATAGTCAAGAAGAGCCCCCACAGTCAAACTCTAAGTTTGGTGTTGTGAGGCCACAACCAAACTCTAAGTTTGGTGTTAAGACCCCATATCCAAACTCTAAGTTTGGTGTTGGGACTATACAACATTGACTTGATCACCTTTGTGGCTCCATGAGAGCCTCTGTCAAGCTATTGACATTAAAGAAGCGCTTGTTGGGAGGCAACCCAATTTTATTTATCTTATTTTATTTTATTATTATTTTGTGTTTTATTAGGTACATGATCATGTGGAATCACGAAAAAAATATGAAAATTAAAAACAGGATCAAAAACAGCAGAAGAAAAAATCACACCCTGGAGGAAGCACAGACTGGCGTTCAACGCCAGTAAGGAGCATCTGGCTGGCGTTCAACGCCAGAACAGAGCATGAAACTGGCGCTGAACGCCAGAAACAAGCAACATTCTGGCGCTGAACACCAGGAATGTGCCTAGAGGAAAAGCTGGCGCTGAATGCCAGTAACAAGCATGAAACTGGCGTTCAACGCCAGAAACGTGTTACATGTGGGCGTTGAACGCCAAGAATGTGCACCACTCGGCGTTTAAATGCCAGAATGGTGTGCAAAGGCATTTTACATGCCTATTTGGTGCAGGGATGGAATTCCTTGACACCTCAGGATCTGTGGACCCCACAGGATCCCCACCTACTATATTCCCACCTTACCTCCTAATCCTATTTTACTCTTCCCCATGTCACACTTCCCAAAAATCCTTTTACCAATCACCTCAATCTCTCTTCCCAATCACCTATTCACCACTCACATCCACCCACTCTTCCCCATAAACCCCACCTACCTTCAAAAATTCAAAAACATTTTCTCACCCAATCCCACCCTAAATGGCCGAACCTACCCTCTCCCCTCTCCCTATATATACCCTTCCATTCTACTTCATTTTCACACAACACTACCCCCTGTACTATACCTTGGCCGAATCCATCTCCCCTCACTCTTCTCCAATTTCTTCTTCTTCTTCTTCTCTTCTTTCTTCTTTTGCTCGAGGGCGAGCAATATTTTAAGTTTGGTGTAGTAAAAGCATAAGCTTTTTGTTTTTCCATTACCATCAATGGCACCTAAGGCCGGAGAATCCTCTAGAAAAGGAAAAGGGAAGACAAAAGCTTCTACCTCCGAGTCATGGGAGATGGCAAGATTTATCTCCAAGAGCCATCAAGACCACTTCTATGATGTTGTGGCAAAGAAGAAGGTGATCCCGGAGGTCCCTTTCAAGCTCAAGAAAAATGAGTACCCGGAGATCCGACATGAAATCCGAAGAAGAGGTTGGGAAGTCCTAACCAACCCCATGCAACAAGTCAGAATCTTAATGGTTCAAGAGTTCCATGCCAATGCATGGATCACTAGGAACCATGATCAAAGTATGAACCCGAGTTCAAAGAATTATCTCACAATGGTTCGGGGGAAATACTTAGATTTTAGTTCGGAAAATGTG
>NC_029780.3:52083876-52084280 GCF_000817695.3 Arachis duranensis | reverse complement strand
AAGGTTGGACCAAGTCCTTATGGACATATGTGTGGAAGGAGCTCAATGGAAAAGAGACTCCAAAGGTAAGCCAGTTCAACTAAGAAGACTGGATCTCAAGCCTGTGGCTAGAGGATGGTTGGAGTTCATTCAACGCTCTATCATTCCTACTAGCAACCGATCTGAAGTTACTGTGGATCGGGCCATCATGATTCATAGCATCATGATTGGAGAGGAAGTAGAAGTTCATGAGGTCATCTCCAATGAAATCTACAAAATAGCCGACAAGCCCTCCACCATGGCAATGCTAGCTTTTCCTCACCTTATTTGCCATCTATGTTACTCAGCTGGAGTTATCATAGAAGGAGACATCCCCATTGAGGAGGACAAGCCCATCACTAAGAAAAGGATAGAGCAAACAAGAG
>NC_029780.3:52017674-52083112 GCF_000817695.3 Arachis duranensis | reverse complement strand
ATCCGGTGGTAATACTGGAAAACAAAGTGCTTAGGGCCACGGCCAAGACTCATAAAAGTATCTGTGTTCAAGAATCAACATGCTGAACTAGGAAAGTCAATAACACTATCCGAAATTCTAAGTTCCTAGAGAAGCCAATCATTCTAAACTTCAAAGGAAAAAGTGAGATGCCAAAACTGTTCAGAAGCAAAAAGCTACAAGTCCCGCTCATCTAATTAGAATTAATATTCATTGATATTTTGAAATTTATAGTATATTCTCTTCTTTTTTTCCTAATTTATTTTCAGTTGCTTGGGGACAAGAAACAATTTAAGTTTGGTGTTGTGATGAGCGGATAATTTATACGCTTTTTGGCATTGTTTTTAGGTAGTTTTTAGTAAGTTCAAGCTACTTTTAGGGATGTTTTCATTAGTTTTTATGTTAAATTCACATTTCTGGACTTTACTATGAGTTTGTTTGTTTTTCTATGATTTCAGGTAATTTCTGGCAGAAATTGAGGGACTTGAGCAAAACTCTGAAAAAGGCTGACAAAAGGACTGCTAATGCTGTTGGAATCTGACCTCCCTGCACTCAAAATAGATTTTCTGGAGCTACAGAACTCCAATCGGCGCACTCTCAACGGCGTTGGAAAGTAGACATCCCGAGCTTTCCAGCAATGTATAATAGTCCATACTTTATTTGGAAATTGACGACGTAAATTGGTGTTGAACGCCAAGTACATGCTACTGTCTGGAGTTAAACGCCAGAAACACGTCATGATCCGGAGTTGAACGCCCAAAACACGTTATAACTTGGAGTTCAACTCCAAGAGAAGCCTCAGCTTGTGGATAGATCAAGCTAAGCCTAAGCATACACCAAGTGGGCCCCGGAAGTGGATTTATGCATCAATTACTTACTCATGTAAACCCTAGTAGCTAGTCTAGTATAAATAGGATACGTTACTATTGTACTAGACATCTTTTGACAGTTTAATCTTTTGACTTTTTAGTCTTTGATCATTCGGTCTTTTGATCATTCAGGGGGCTGGCCATTCGGCCATGCCTGAACCTTTCACTTATGTATTTTCAATACAATTACTATTACTTTCTATTCAATTCTCTTTTATTCTTATTCCAAGATATACGTTGCACAACACTTTGATGAATGTGATGATCCGTGACACTCATCATTATTCTCACCTATGAACGTGCGTGACTGACAACCACTTCCATTCTACTCTAGGCCGGGCGCATATCTCTTAGATTCCCCAACAGAATCTTCGTGTTATAAGCTAGATAGATGGCGGCATTATGGGGATCCGGAAAGTCTAACCTTGTCTGTGGTATTCCAAGTAGGATCCCGGGAATCCGGAAAGTCTAACGTTGTCCGTGGTATTCCGAGTAGGATTCCGGTATTGAATGACTGTGACGAGCTTCAAACTCCTGAAGGCTGGGCGTGATGACAAATGCAAAAGAATCAAGGGATTCTACTCTAACCTGATTGAGAACCGACAGATGATTAGCCGTGCTGTGACAGAGCATTTGGACCATTTTCACTGAGAGGATGGGATGTAGCCATCAACAAGGGTGATGCCTCCAGACGATTAGCCGTGCAGTGACAGCGCATAGGACCATTTTCCCGAGAGGATTAAAAGTAGCCATTTATGATGGTGATGCCCTACATACAGCTTGCCATGGAAAGGAGTAAGAAGGATTGGATGAAAGCAATAGGAAAGTAGAGATTCGAAAGGATTCTAGCATCTCCACACGCCTATCTGAAATTCCCACTATTGATTTACATAAGTATTTCTATCCCTTTTTATTTTCTATTTATTATTAATTTTCGAAACCCATAACCATTTAATCTGCCTAACTGAGATTTACAAGGTGACCATAGCTTGCTTCATACCAACAATCTCTGTGGGATCGACCCTTACTCATGTAAGGTATTACTTGGATGACCCAGTACACTTGCTGGTTAAGTTGAACGGAGTTGTGAAAAGAAAGTGCTGAGTTAGTTTTTAGGCACATGCCAAAGAGCCATTATTGTTGATCACAATTTCGTCCACCAATCTCGTAACTCACTGATGTGGGTTACGACCTGCATCTGAAAAACAACAACAAAGTATAGAATGAGAACCAGAGGTTCTCAGTATGGTAACAGTGCCCAATAATGTAAGATATAAGGTTCCGGGACATCGAAGGCAATCTTAGAACTTCACATCGAAACAGACATTAAAGCTTAACATAATTAAATAACTTAAACCATGAACAGTAAACAAGGTTATCTAAACCTATGGGATTTCCAACTATAACTAGTCACCAATGTCCCACAATCACGGATAATGCAAGCAAGTAAACCACAGGTAGTATTCATATATAACAATTAATTCAAGAAGCAAGTAAGCATACTATACAATTGGGGAAAATCAAGTAATCAAAGCAAACAAGCACATAAGATATGCATATGATGAATGCCTATCCTATTGGCTTGTGATATCACTTGTCAGTCCATAAATGCCAACCCGACACATCCTTCCAGATGTAGCCTTCCTGCCATGCCCAGAGATATAGGCTCTACACACTCATGCACCAGAAAAATCTACAACGTCGGAGATACAGGCTCCATACACTTATGCAGTAGAGAGTCTGCTACGCCAGAGATATAGGCTCTACACACTCATGCAGCAAGGAAGGAAATAATAACTAGTGTTGGGCACACTCTTACAATAAGAAAACTACCATGCCAGAGATATTGGTTCTACACACTCATGTAGCAGGAAAACTGCCACGCCGTAGATATAAGCTCCGTACACTCCCAACAACAACTACTCATATAGTAGACAAATCTGCCACGCCGGAGATATAGGCTCTACACACTCATGCAGCAGGAAAAATGCCACGCCGGAGATATAGGCTCCGCACACTCTCATATAATCCAATAATTTCATTATTCCTTTCTGAGTTCTCAACTCATCACAACCATCCCATCACCGGTTTCCAACTTTTCAAATTCATCATAAACATTCTCATTTCTCGTAAAATCTCTTCGACCATAAACTTCACAACTCAACATTCTCTGATCAAACTGGAAATTACACAAACCTTCCAAACCTAGGTCACCGGCTCTAAACTCATAACTAAAAATACCCTTTTCATTCACCTATTATTTTCTCTCTTGCTTCAAGACCCTAAAACTGGTTGAAAGGTTTTAAGTAAGTGTTACGAAAGTTTGCAAGCTTGCCAGGAAGGTAAAATTATTAAAAACAAGCTTTTCGTTGAAAAACAGGGAAGTGTGCGTACGCACACCCAGGAGGATTTTCAAGACGTGTGCATACGCATAGGGGTGTGCGTACGCAGAAAGAGTAAATTTCCATTCCACGTACACGCATAGATACATGCGAACACCCTCAACATAATGCACCTTCCAGCGTGTGCATGCGCACAGAACTGTGCGTACGCACAACTTGCAAAATTCGTAAGATGAGCGTGCGCACACAAACCAGAAATCACAAATTCTGCAACATCACAGAATTTAGATTTCTGGCACCAACTTCTGACAATCATATCTTTCTCTAAAAGATCCTGATTTATACAAAATCCATACATTTTAAAGCTTTTTAAATTATCTTTAATTTGATACAAAAATCATTCAATTTCAAAAACCGTCGCTCAAGATATGATCTGTCAAAGTTCACCAAAAATCCATTTTTGCCCAAAGTCTCTAAACCTCAATTTTAACCAACTCTCAATTCAAAACCAACTCAAATACATTCAACCATACCAAAACAAACCATAATTCATACTAAACACTGCTTCAACCATTTTCTCAATCACACAACCTTCTAAACCATTCAACAATTATAAATCCAACCTAATTCACATTTTCCAATTTCCATTAACTTTATTAACATCAATATGACCACTCACCATTCCCATCAATCATCAATGTCACATATTTCCAAACTTCCATCCAATAAACACATTATCATCAATTCGTCATCAATACTTAGAATCATTATTCACAATTCTCACCAATCCATTTAATTCATCAAACCTCCTCACTCATTTACTATCAACTTCCATTTTCAAACCTCAACACCCACTAACATAACTCATCAATAATAATAATCTAACAACATATATGTCATCACCTTCAAACTCATTCAACCTCCATCCCAACTATCATCAAGCAGAGAATTTATATATAATTAATCATACAATCACATCATTCAAACCTATCTTAAGGTCAACTAGCCTAAGTTTCCAGAAACATTACATATTATATAAAGAAGATCGAAACCATACCTCGGCCGATTCTCAATAAGCGCAAAATACCAAAAGCTTGATTTCAATAAGATCAACAAGCCTCAAGTACTAACACCACCTCCAAGACTCACCAAGTATCAAACCATACACATATAACATACCAACCTCAAGCTTAGGGTTTACAAAAACAACAAACACAAGGGTTTAGCAAAACCTTACCATACCCAACGAGATTAGGGGCAAAATCCAACAATATTCCAATGCTAGATCAACCCTAAACAACCAAAATACAAGGAAACTCAAAAATCCAAAGCTATTTTCGAGTTCAAAGAAGAAAATGAAAAATGGATAGAGTACAGAGAGATAATCACCACAAAACCTTAATAGAATCGAAGAGCTCGACAAGAGCTTCGCGTGGTTTTAAACGGCTCATCAATCGGAGCTCCGTAGCCCAAGTTATGGCTCCCGGAAGGTGAGGATGAATAGTGACATTACCCTCTTCTCCTCACATCTCAAATCTACGCCCCTCTCTCTCAAGTTAGGTCAAAATAAGCTAAATGCTCATTAATTGGCTTTATATATGTTGGGCCTTGGGTCCGATTTGGGCCCGGTCCAACCCGTTAGCGTTTTAGGTCTGTTTGGCCCACTTTGGATCAAAACCTTTAAGATTAGCGCCCGATTTTGATGTTTCAAATTATTTTTATCCTTTCAAAACAATAAATCAATTTTTAAAATCTTATTTTTTTCAAAATACGTACCGGACAGTCTAGAGCCGATACTGCCAACTTAAACTCCGGTACACATTTTTACAAAATTCTATTGCAAAAGATACATTTTTCAACTTAGAAAACTTCATTAAATCCAAATTTCACCTTTAAATTTTCAAATTAAAATTTTTAAATTTTGAATTTTCTCCAGGCACTTAAAAATTATTATTTTATTAAAACGGTTATGCCGATTCTTACATAATGGCCCGCTTGCACGCCCACTTATTTGTGTTTTAAAACTCAATTTTGAACATCCAAACCCCTATTTTCATCTTTTTAGCCCTAGATCATAATGGTAGGCCAAGAAATGACTTTAAGCTAGGTAATAGAGATAACTTGGAAATGAAGTAAAGGTTAAAAGTGATGAATATATGAGGAGAATGTGTATGCATGAAGGATATATGATGCCATGGCTATGATGAACAATTATGTAATGAATATGAATGATTATGAATACTTATGTGGCTTATAAATTTAATGTTATCTGAGATTCGAGTTTTTCTGGGTATAGAACCGTGGCTTGCCACCACGTGTTCCAGGTTGAGACTCCATACTCTATTGACCCTACGTCGTAAGGGTGACTGGGCATGTATAAATTCCCGAGAATGGATACCCCCCATTGAGTAAGTTATATATGAATGTATGAATGTATGAATTATAAATAAAAAGAGAAAAAGCTATGCATAGACTCACGGGAATGCGTGACGAAGGACAGTCAAGGGTTTCAGACTTGTTGGGTTGGCTTGATAACCGACAGATGAGCCTCATCAGCCATAAGAATATATATATATATTATGTTAATTATTATATTTGCTACTTGCACTACCTGCCTTCTACTTGTGCTTGAAATTGTCTGTTTGTCCATCTTTGCTAAATCATTGGTGATGGAGAAGCGGAAGAGAGGTGGACAGGTTTAGTGTTAAAGTTAGGTTTAGATTGAGTTTAGAATTCCCTAGACACCTACCCTTTTTATGGTTCCTGTTTAGTAACTTAAGCTTTATAATCTGAGTGTCGGCGTTCTAAGATTGCCTCTGGCATTCCCAAGACCTTATATAATATATGCTGGCACCTTTACCATGCTGAGAACCTCCCATATTATGTTGCTATTTTTTCAGATGCAGGGTGGTAGGCTCCTTGGTAGGTATCTGGACTTCTGAAGCGGAGTGGTTTCTAGGTTCCTTTTGCTATATAGTTCATATGTATATATACTTAGCTTTCTCTCCAAATAACTTGTTTATTTTGTTCCTCTTAGAGGTTTAAGGAGAGTTAAGGTTTTATCTTTATATTTTGGGTTGATAGGAGATGTATATATGTATATAAATATTCTCCGGCCAGCCTAGGCTGAGTTAGGAGCTAGTTATTCTGTATCCTTGACTATCTATTCTCTCTTTTTGTCTATTTATACCTATGATCTTTAGGTTTCTTCGCACGCAAGTAATCTCATTTCCTCAGCATTGCACTTTTATTTTTCGCGATTCTTGTTTCATCTATTTTTCAAGGCTCCTAGTTATTATATTCTTTCTACTACTATATGTATATATTTTATTTTAGAGGCCGTAATACGATACTACCTTTGATTTATGGCTTAAGCATAAGGCTTTGTATGGTAAGGTGTTACAAAAATACTTAAAAAGAATAATAAAAGAGTATACACTATTTTTTTCTCTAGAGAAAATCTATGGTGCACGATATGTGGCGCTTATACAGTTAGAAAAAAGAAGAAAGTTAAAAAGCATAAGCAACAAGAGTTAGGTCAAATTCTGAATAGGAGTCCTAGAAATAAAGGTATAAATACATAATAACAACTAGGCTAAAATGATAATTAAAGCAAGGTTATAGTCATACGAGACAACTTAGAAAACTTCTAAGGGTAAAAGCATAATTATAACTAATTAATAAGATATGAATAAAGATAGAATAATAATTAATACAAAATCCTAGGGTAAAAATTATCAATTAGGAGGCATAAGAAAAAATTTGGTAATCTCATCTATAAACAAAGCTAAAAAAGTAATAAAATTTAGGGACAAAATAGTCATTTTCACATACTATGAGGTTAAACAAAGTAAAGTGATAATATTAAGGAAAAAATTATCTTTAAGAAAATTAGTAAGTCAAGTACTAATGAAAGAGGGATAAAATAGACACATTAGTAACTATGAGTAAAGAAATCCTAAAAGATTTAAGAGAAATAGAAAAAGGCATAAAAAGACATTAAGAACAAATGCTAAGGGAAAAAGGGCCCCTTAGAAAAATAATATAAGATACCTAACCCAAGATTCTTAAGGCCACCTGGTACCATGGAATTTTATACTGCCTAGCCAATGATTATATAGCACCGGGATGCCTACCAAATGGATTTCTTCCCAACTGTATGTATATTAAAGGACATTGCGAAGTTCCATGACTGTACATGAAAGGATAATTCTGGTGAAACATGTAAGCATGAATATATCCAGTTGAGAAACCATATCCAGACTTAGGGTCGGGTAACGTCAGGTTGCAGATAGTCAACCGACGCATGACTTCATGACTTGCAGTAGGATCAATGATAAGCGTATACGCTTTTTGGCATCATTTTCATATAGTTTTAGTATGTTTTGTTTAAGTTTTATTAAGTTTTTATAGGTTTTAGTGAAAAATTCACATTTTTCGATTCAACTTTGAGTTTGTGTATTTTTATGCAATTATAGGTAATTTCTAGCTGAAATTGAGGAGCTGGAGCAAAAGTCTAATTTAGAGGCAGAGAAAGCACTGCAGATGTTGTTCGGATCTAACCTCTTTGCATTTGAAAGAGCTTTTCTAGAGTTATAGAATTCCAAATGGAGCGCTCTCATACTTTGCTTCAGAATCGAAGGCCCAAAACTGGCGTTCAACGCCAACCTCCTGCCCTATTCTGGCGTCCCGTACCAAAAATAGAAGAGACCAGCGTCCAACGCGTATAAAGGACCCCATGGCCAGCGTTTGACACCCTAGAGGCCTCCTAGCACGCGGATCTCAATCAAGCTCAGCCCAAACACTCACCAAGCAGGCCCCAAAAGTAGATTTTAGCACTAGAAGACTGTTTTACCCTTCTTATGTAACCTTAGTCATTAGCTTAGTATTTATTTGAAAACTTTTACAGTTTTAGGGGAGGACCTGTCATATTTCGTTTATCATTGTATTTTCTATCAGTATAAGTTTTTAAACCTCCTAGGTTGAGGGAAGGAGATCTGCTGAGTTTTATGGATTAATAAAGTACTACTGTTCTATTTTAATTCGTGTTTGATTCTCTATTCTAAGATGTATCTTCATTCTTCATCAATATTAATGCGTTGAACCGGCACAAGGTTATCTCATTCTACATGCGTTTAGAGTGAGTCTTTCATCAGACAATGATGAACCACTAGCTTGATTATACATCTCTTAGATGGCTAATCCACGATTTCATTGGGACTTCTCGAGACACCAGTTCAGCCGAAGTATGGGGAGATTAGAGTTTTGTGGTAGAGGCTAGAACCAAAGGCACAGCATCCTTTGATCTGGAAGATTCGACCTTGTTTGTGGCATTTTAAGTAGGATCACAAAAGAGAATGAACTGCAGGAGCTTCACCCTCAATCAGAATGGATCCGTACTAACCCTGGGGCTCAGATCTGGAAGAGCATTGGCAACCTCTCAACCGGTTTGATCACATAAAGCTTACCATAGAAGAAATCATCCACATTTGAAGAAGATAGTAAGACTGGACTAATCAAGAAGAACAAAGCATCTCCAAGCTTTAACCATCTTCTTATCATTGCAAACACATTAACCTAGTAACGTTTTATTTATTTTCTTTTTATGCGAATTAAACAAACAAACAACTCTTCTATCCGTCTGACTAAGATCTACAAGATAACCATAGCTTGCTTCAAATAACAATCTTCGTGGGATCGACCCTGACTAACTCAAGTATTACTTGGACGACCAGTGCACTTGCTCGTTCAGTTGTACGAAGTGTGGGAATTCGTGCACCAAGTTTTTGGCGCCGTTGCGGGGATTGTTCGAGTTTGGACAACTGACGGATTATCTTGTTGCTTAGATTAGGTAATTGTCTTTTCTTTATAGTTTTAGTTTTATTTTATCTGGGTCTTTTATTTTCTTTCCAAAAAGTTTTCAAAAACATTTTCTTTTCTTTATTAATCTTTATTTTTGGTTTAAGTCTTTTGTTTTTGTTCTTGTTGAATTTTCGAATTTCTTTGAGTCTTTTTTCAAAAAATTTTCAAAAATAGTGTCTTTTGGTTGAATCTTCTGTCAATTTATAAGTTTGGTGTCTTCTTGTGTCTTTCATTTTAAATTTTCGAAAATTGTGTCTTTAGTTTTCAAATTTTTTAAGTTTGGAGTCTTTTGCATATTCTTGTTTTCTTTGAATTCTTTGAGTTTTGTTCTTAGTGTTCTTCTTGACTTCAAAGTGTTCTTTTTTTCTTCTTGTTTTGATCTTAAAAGATTTAAGTTTAGTGTCTTTTGTTGTTTTTCCTTTCAATTTCCAAAAATTTAGTGTCTTAGATCTAAAAATTTTAAGTTTGGTGTCTTTTGGTTGTTTTTTTCTTTTTTCATTAATTCAAAAAAATATCAAAAAATAAAATATCCTTATATCTTTATTTTAATTAATTTTCGAAAATTTCAAATAAAATTTCAGATTTTAATTTCAAATTTTTTATTTTATCTTATCTTAAATTTGAATTTCAAAAATCATATCTTTTTCAAATCTTTATCTTATCTTGTTTCAAATTCAAAATTCAAAAATTTAAAATTCAATTTTCAAAAATCTTATCTTATCTTATTTCAAATTCAAATTTTAAAATTCAATTACAAAATTCAAAATTTCAAATTTCAAATTTCAAAATCAAATCTTTTCAAAAATCAAATTTCAAATCTTATATTCTTCAAGATAGGAAGAAAGTTCACTTTAAGAGGGGAAATTCTAAGCCCGTATCATTCTCCGTAAGGAGCCAACCGTCAAGCTAGTGATATTAAAGAAGCGCTTGTTGGGAGGCAACCCAACCATAGTTATTGTTTATGTTTTTCTTTGAATTTATTTTCTTTAAGTTGTTTCTTTAGGTTCATGATCATGTGCAGCAGTCAGAACAGAGACAAAAAGGTTCGATAATGAAAGCAAAACACTCTGGATGGAATGTCTTGTGGGCATTGAACGCCAGCCAGGGAGCACAGGCTGGGCATTCAACGCCCAAATTGGCAGACTTGTTGGCATTGAACGCCAGCCAGGGAGCATTAGCTGGCCGTTCAACACCCCAAATAGCAGCAAAGCTGGCGTTGAACGCCAGCCAAGAGCATAGTGCTTGGCGTTAAACCCCCATGCAGATGGTAGGGAATTTGAATTCCCTAGCCTCACAGAATTAGTGGGTTCCACAGCATCTTTACCTACCCCACTTCTTCCCTCTTTCTTTCACAATTCCCCATACAGTCTTCCCTATAAACCCTAGACCAATCACATCTATATCACTTTCCCAAAACCACCATAACCCCCACCAACCCCCACCCACTTCAAAATCAAATTTTCCCTCCTATTTAACCCACGCATGACCGAACCCAACCCTACCCCACTCATATAAATACCCCTCACTCTAACCTTTCATACACACACCTCTCAAAAGCATCAAATCCCCCTTAGCCAAATTACTTTCTCTCTCCATCTTCTTTTATTTTCTTCTTCTTCTAATCCATTCATCTTTTTTATTTATTGTTGCTTGAGGACGAGTAAAACTTTTAAGTTTGGTATTGGAAAAGCATTGCTTTTTGCTTTTTATTACCACTTATGGCACCCAAGATTGGAGAACCTTCTAGAAAGTGGAAAGAAAAGGCAGTAGCCGCCACTCTGAATCTTGGAAAATGGAGAGATTCATCACCAAAACCCATCAACACCACTTTTATGAAGTAGTGGTAGAGAAGAAGGTGATCCCGGAGGTCACTTTTGGGCTCAAGAAGAATGAGTATCTGGAAATCCGAGGATAGATCCAGAGAAGAGGTTGGAAAGTCCTAACCAATCCCATCCAAGAGGTTGGGATCTTAATGGTGCAAGGGTTCTATGCTAATGCATGTGTAACGAAAAACCATGACATTAATGTGAACCCAAATCCCAAGAATTGGAGCACCATGGTCCAAGGGAGAATCTTATATTTTAGCCCGAAAAGTGCGAGGTTGGCATTCAACTTGCCTCTAATGCAAGGAGACCCACATCCTTACGCTAAGAGAGTCAACTATGATCAAAGACTGGATCAAGTGCTCTCAGACATCTGTGTGGAAGGAGCACAATGGATAAGGGATTCCCAAGGCAACCCTACTTAACTAAGAAGGTTTGACCTCAAGCCTGTAGCTAGAGGATGGTTGGAATTCATCCAACGCTCTATCATCCCCACTAGCAATAAAGTGACCATTGATAGAGCCATCATGATCCATTGTATGATGATTGGGAGTGAGGTGAAAGTACATGATAGCTGAAAAGCCTTCCACCAAGGCAAGGTTGGCATTCCCTCACCTTATTTGTCACTTATGCAATTCATCTGGAATTGTCATAGAAGGTGACATCTTCACTGAGGAGGACAAGCCCATCACTAAGAAGAGGATGGAGCAAACTAGAGAGCATGCACATGAGCCTGTGCAGCCGCCTCAACATGAGATCCCTGAGATGCATCAAGGGATGTATTTTCCTCCTCAAAGCTATTGGGATTAACGGCATACCTCTGTGGGAGAATTAAGCTCTAACATGAATCAGGTGAGGATAGAGCATCAAGAGCATTTCACCATCCTCAATGAAAGTAGAGAAGATCAAAGGGCTATGAGGGAAGAACAACAAAGACAAAGGAGTGACACTGAAGAGATTAAGCACTACCTTGGATCCTCAAGAAGGAGTAGTAGCCGCCTTCATTAAGGTGGATTCGTTCTCTTAATCTCCTTTTCTTATGTTATTTTTCTATTTTCTGTATGTTTTATTGTCTGTTGTCTTGTTCTTATTGCATTATCATCCATGTCTTGAAGATTATAAAATATTCCATATATCTCTCACCTTACTTAAAAGAAAAATTTTATTTGGTAAGAATTGAGAGATACATGAATTTCAAATTTTATAATAAGAAAGTCAATTATTTTGATGTGGTGGCACTGCTTTTGTTTTTTGAATGTATGAATAAATAGTGCATATTTGAAGTTAGAATTTTAGAATGTTGGCTCTTGAAAGAATAATAAAAAAGGAGAAGTATTATTGGTAATCTGAAAAATTTCAAAATTTGATTCTTGAAGCAAGAAAAAACAGCAAATCAAAAAAGAAAAAGCATGTTGCAATAAAAGAAAATAATGCATGCGAAAACAAAAGAAACAAAAAAACAAAAAAATGGCAAAAAAATAAATAGAAAAAGCAAGGAGAAAAATCCAACAACTCTTTAAACGAAAAGGCAATAGCAAAAAGCCAGTAGCTCCTTAAACCAAAAGGCAAGAACAAGGATCTAAAGATCCAAAATTGTGCTTAAGAACTTTGGACACCTCTATCTGGGGATTCTAGCAAAGCTGAATCACAATCTGAAAGGGTTTACCTAGTTAAGTGTCTGTGACACTTATGTATCCGGTGGTAATACTGGAAAATAAAAGTGCTTAGGGCCACAGCCAAGACTCTAAAAGCTGTGTTCAAGAATAAAAAAGAACTAAACTAGGAGAGTCAATAATATCATCTAGATTCTAATTTCCTAAAGAGACCAACCATTCTAAGTTTCAATGGATATTTAGATGCCAAAACTATTTAGAAGCAAAAACCTACTAAGTCCCGCTTATCTAATTGAAACTGAGCTTCATTGGAAACTCTAAGATTTATTGTATCTTACTCTTCTTTTTATCCTACTTTGTTTTTAGTTTCATGGGGACAAGCAATAGTTTAAGTTTGGTGTTCTGATGAGTGGATACTTTATATACTTTTTGGCATCATTTTCATATAGTTTTAGTATGTTTTGTTTAAGTTTTATTAAGTTTTTATACATTTTAGTGCAAAATTCACAGTTTTGGATTCTACTTTGAGTTTGTATGTTTTTATGCAATTTCAGCTATTTTCTGGCTGAAATTGAAGAGTTGGAGCAAAAGTCTAATTCAGAGGCAAAGAAGCACTACGGATGATGTTCCGATCTGACCTCCTTGCATTCAAAATAGTTTTTCTAGAGCTACAGAGGTCCAAATGAAGCTTTCTCAATGTCTATGGAAAGCTAACATTCAGGGCTTTCTATTAATGTTTAATAATCCATAATTTGCTTCAGAATTTAAGGCCCAAAACTGGCGTTCAACACCAGCCTTTTGCCCTATTCTGGCATCCAGCACCCAAAAGAGAAGAGACCAGCGTCCAACACCTATAATGGACCCACTAGCCAGTGTTCAATACCCTAGAGGCCTCCTAACATGTGGATCTCAATCAAGCTCAGCCCAAACACTCACCAAGTGAGCCCCAGAAGTGGATTTTAGCACTAGAAGACTGTTTTACCCTTCTTATGTAATCTTTAGTCATTAGCTTAGTATTTATTTGAAAACTTTTACAGTTTTAGGGGAGGACCTATTATATTTCATTTATAATTGTATTTTCTATCAGTATAATTTTCTAAACCTCCTTGGTTAAGGGGAGGAGCTCTGGTGAGTTTTATGGATTAATAAAGTACTACTGTTCTATTTCAATTCGTGTTTGATTCTCTATTCTAAGATGTATCTTCGTTCTTCATCAATATGAATGCGTTGAACCGGCACAAGATTATCTCATTCTACATGGGTTTAGAGTGAGTCTTTCATCAGACAATGATGAACCACTAGCTTGATTATACATCTCTTAGACGGCTAATCCACGACTTCATTGGAAACTTCTCGAGACACTAGTTCAGCCGAAGTATGGGGAGATTAGAGTTTTTGTGGTAGAGGCTAGAACCAAAGGCGCAGCATCCTCTGATTCGGAAGATTCGACCTTGTTTGTGGCATTTTAAGTAGGATTGCAAAAGAGAATGAACTGCAGGAGCTTCACCCTCAATCAGAATGGATCTGCACTAACCTTGGGGTTCAGATCTGGATGAGCATTGGCGGCCTCTCAACCGGCGTTGATCACATACAGCCTGCCCTAGAAAAAATCATCCATAGTTGAGGAAGACAGTAAGACCAGATTAATATAGAAGAACAAGGCATCTCCAAGCTTTAACCATCTTCTTTTTTTTGTGAATTAAACAAACAAGAAACTCTTCTATCCACCTGACTAAGATCTACAAGATAACCATAGCTTGCTTCAAATCACAATCCTGGTGGGATCGACCCTGACTCACTTAGGGATTACTTGGACGACCCAGTGCACTTGTTGGTTCAGTTGTACGAAGTGTGGGAATTTGTGCACTAATCAAACATGCGTCATACTTAGTTGTTGTATCTACTTTGTTATTGTAATCATATGCTTGTATTTGTTGTTGTTTTATCTTCTACATGCCTATGAGTTATCAAAATAACTATGTGAAACCTAGACTTAGGACACGAATCCCATAAGCTTCTGTGAAAACTTAGAGTTAGCACGAAATTTTCTTAGTTTTTTCCACTTGTCACCCTATTGGGAATCTTAGGTTCTCGCCCCCTTCTTTTCCCGCTCTGCAGACTGAATCAGGAGCCATCTTTTTTGATATTCTCATAGTTGTCTACTACGTGAACCCCATATATGGTGGGATAGTCATATGGGGCGATGATGCCAGGGCATCTTGGCTAGTTTCACAAGCCATTTTGGGTATGTTTTAGGGTAGTTTTATGGATTTTCTTAGGCAATAAGAAAGTATTTGGTTGATTATGCATTCCTAGCTTGATTCAAGCAAACATTGTGAATTCTAAATATTTTCATGAGAATAGTGCAAGGATTGAATGATAGAATCAATGATGCATCATCTCATGATGAGAGAAAGACTTTGATGCACTTTGTTTGGTTGATTTCAGGTAACAAGAAGCAGAGACCCACGTTAGTGCCACTAAGTGGGCACTAACGTATAAGAAAGGAAAGTTTGGAAAGTTAGTGGCAAAGTTAACGCCACTAAATTTAGCGAAGGGCAAGGAGACCCACGTTAGTCGCTACGTTAGTGCCACTAACGTGGGCACTAACATAGAAGAAGGGGCAGCCTGAAAAGTTAGTGGCAAAGTTAACGCCAATAACTTTAGCAAAGAAAAGGGAGACCAAGGTTAGTGGCTATGTTAGTGCCACTAACATGGGCATTATCGTGGAAGAAAGTGAGCAACAGGAAAAGGTAGTGCAAAAGTTAATGGCACTAACTTGTTCGAAGCCAAGGATGAAAAGTTAGTGCAAAAGTTTTTGCCACTAAATTGTTTGAAGCCAAGGAGACCCACGTTAGTGCCACTAATGTAAGCCATTAACGTGGAGATTGTAGCATCATGAAAAGCTAGTTGAAAAGTTACTGCCACTAACTTTTGCGAAGCCAAGAAAGCCCACGTTAGTGGCCATGTTAATGCCACTAACATAGGGATTAACATGAATGTTGCTCACCCCCAATTCCTCTAGTAAGCTGAGCAAAGCCCAATGAGTTAGTTAACTGCTTCAACTAAGACCAAGGGCCCACATCCAGAGACTTGACAACTCAACTGAGGACCAGAGAAGTAGAATATATAGGAGTAGTTTTGAACTAGAAAAAAAAAGGTTGGGACCTTGGGGGATCTAGGACTGTAAACACTCTAAATTTACTTTTCTCTGTATTCAGTTTTACTTTCAATGCACTTTACATTTCCAATTTCCATTCCCAGAGCTATGAACAACTAAAGCCCACATCATTGGGTCAAGGAGCTCTATTGTAATTCAATGGATCAAAAATAGTTCTTATTGTTCTTCTTCTTTTTCATCCTCTTTTGGTTTACTTGAAAGCTTTCAATCTTTATTCAATTGAACAATTGTCTTGGAAGAGAAATTGTTCATACTTGGGTTTCCTCTGATCCTTGGAAAAGGGATGAGGAAACCATGCTAGAAATGCTTTCTCATGTTGGACTAGGTTGGGGGTTAGATGGAAATAGTGACATATAATCCTCCCAATACTTTTATCTAGGAAAACATGTGGTATAATCAATGATCGTACTTCATCTCTTTCCATGAGCAATTAGATTAAGGAATTGAGCAATTGTTCAAGCTTAGAGAGATTGAATTGCCAATAAATTGGGATTCAATCACCTAAGATTGCCAAGAGATCAATGAGTTGCATGGATTGAGAAAGAGATGAGAATGAACTTGATTCATAGAATGCACCATCTCCTGAACCCAATGAGTTTCCCATTTCTAATCTTCCCATTCACTATATTCTGTTATTTACTTTGATGTTCATCATTCCCATTCCCATTTACTTTGCTGGAATTTACTTGCTGTCATTTACTTTCCGCCATTTAATTTTCTGTCATTTACATTTCTTGCTATTTATATTTCTGATGAAGAGAAATTTGTCGTGTCGGTATAGAAATTCTTAACTGAAATCTCATTGTAAGCGTAGCTCTAAACCAAAAAAAAATCCTTCCAATCCAAATTTGGTTGTCACAAGTACAAACACCAATGAAAATTAACCGAAGTATTTAAACCTTAGGTCGTCTCACAAGGAATTGCAATGAAGTGGTCAATTATTGACTATGAGGGAATGGGGGATTTGATTGATAAAAAGGGCAAGAAAATAAATGATAAGAAAAGTAATTCAAGCAACTAAAGAAAGCCATTAATAAAGAGAGATATTCATGGCGAGGATTGAGTATATAGGCTTTCTATCCTAGTCAAACAATGATTAATTCATCCTATTTAGTCAACTCAAACTAGGAAGAAGGTACAATATTAACTTTCATGAGAGAACGTCAAATAAGACTAGTCAATCATATCACAATAATAATCAAGAATTTATCTTATTATGTCATCCCCGATGATAGAAGAAGGTATAATATTATCTTCACACTCGAGGAAAGTCTAATAAGACTAGCTAATCTCAATCCACAAGTCCTAATCAACTTACTAATTGAATTATAAAAAGATTAGCGTCAATGGAAACAATATTAGCTAACAACTCTAGATAGCCAACATGAGTTGGATATTCATGACTCAAGATCACCTAATTACTCTTTCCATGCCAAGAATGCTCAAAAATCTACTCTAACATCCAACCAAGCATTTTGTCAAACACATGGAAGGCATAGGAGGGAAGTATAATAAATGTGCAAGAATAATAAAATCTAACAACTACCAATTGCAAGGAAAGTAAAATTCACAACTCAAATCAACAATAAAAGAAACATCAAACATCAAATTATATTAAAGGAGATCCAAATCCAACATGAGTGCATGAACATAAAAGAGGCATAAAAGGAAAACTAACATCACAAACTAAGAGAATTAAAGTGTAGAAACAAGAAATTGTAGAGGAAATAAGATGAAAACAACAATTGAACCCTAGATCTAAGATGCAAAATAGCCTAAGAACCCTAATTCTAGAGAGAAGAGGGAGCTTTAATGAGGTATCCTACAACTAAGTGCTCCCCCTTTGTCCAATCATCAATTCTGCAAGAAATTGTCTCTGGAATCAGTTGGATTTGGGCCTAGAAAGCTCAGAAATCGCCCCCAGCATTTTCACTTTAATGAGGTTACGTGCAAGCATCGATGCATACGCATGGGTCACGCATGGCGCCAACAACTTGGTACGCACAATTGTAATCTCAACGCTTTTTCACAACTTCGCACAACTAACCAACAAGTGCATTGGGTCGTCCAAGTAATAAACCTTACGTGAGTAAGGGTCGATCCCACGGAGATTGTCGGCTTGAAGCAAGGTATTGTCATCTTGTAAATCTCAGTCATGCAGATTCAATGATTATGGAGTTTTGATAATTAAAATATAAATAAACATAAAATAAAGATAGAGATACTTATGTAATTCATTGGTGGGACTTTCAAATAAGCGTATGGAGATGCATTATTCCTTCTGAATCTCTGCTTTTCTACTGCCTTCATCCAATCCTTCATACTCCTTTCCACGGCAAGCTGTATGTTCGGGTATCACCGTTGTCAATGGCTACCTCCCGTCCTCTTAGTGAAAATGGTCCAATTACGGGTTATGTAGGGCTAATCATCTGTCGGTTCTCACTTGTGTTGGAATAGGATCCAGTGATCCTTTTGCGTCTGTCACTACACCCAACAGTCATGAGTTTGAAGCTCGTCACAGTCATCCCATCCCAGATCCTACTCGGAATACCACAGACAATGTTTAGACTTTCTGGATCTCAAGAATGCTGCCAATTGATTCTAGCTTATACCACGAAGAGTCTGATCTCAAGAAATTGAAGGCTCTGTTGTCAGGAGAGGCAATCAAACGCATAGACCAGGAATCCAAGAGATATGCATTAAAGCTTGTTTTCATGTAGAACGGAAGTGTTTGTCAGGCACGCGTTCATAAGTTAAGAATGGTGATGAACGTCACATAATCATCACGTTCATCATGTTCTTGTATGCGAATGGATATCTTAGAACAAGAATAAGCATGAATTGAATAAAAAACAGTAGTAATTGCATTAATACTCGAGGAACAGCAGAGCTCCAGACCTTAATCTATGGTGTGTAGAAACTCCATCGTTGAAAATACATAAGTGATAATGGTCCAAGCATGGCCGAATGGCCAGCCTCCAAGTCTAAGGAAAAACATTCCAAAGATGTTCGCCAAAGATCATCTAAAGATATGAATACAATAGTAAAAAGTCCTATTTATACTATACTAGTTACTAGGATTTACAGAAATAAGTAAATGATGCAGAAATCCACTTCCGGGCCCACTTGGTGTGTGCTTGGGCAGAGCATTGAAGCTTTCATGTGTAGATACTTTTCTTAGAGTTAAACGTCAGTTTGTAGCCTGTTTTTGGCGTTTAACTCTAGCGTGTAACTTGTTTTTGGTGTTTAACGCTAGAATAGAACAGGAAGTTGGCGTTTCAACGCCCGTTTGTGTCGTCAAAACTCGAGCAAAGTATGAACTATTATATATTTCTGGAAAGCCCTGGATGTCTACTTTCCAACGCAATTGAGAGCGCGGCAATTGGACTTTTGTAGCTCCAGAAAATATATTTCGAGTGCAGAGAGGTCAGAATCCAACAGCATCAGCAGTCCTTTTTCAGCCTCTGAATCAGATTTTTGCTTAGGTTCCTCAATTTCAGCTAGAAAATACCTAAAATCATAGAAAAACACACAAACTCATAGTAAAGTCCAGAAATTTGAATTTTGCTTAAAAAATAATAAAAATATACTAAAAAGTAGCTAGATCTTACTAAAAACTATCTGAAAATAATGCCAAAAAGCGTATAAATTATCCGCTCATCACAACACCAAACTTAAATTGTTTCTTGTCCCCAAGCAACTGAAAATCAAATAGGATAAAAAGAAGAGAATATACAATGAATCTCACAATATCAATGAAACTTAGTCCCAATTAGATGAGCGGGGCTAGTAGCTTTTTGCTTCTGAACAGCTTTGGCATCTCACTTTATCCTTTGAAATTCAGAATGATTGGCATCTATAGGAACTCAGAATTTTAGATAGTGTTATTGATTCTCCTAGTTCAGTACGTTGATTCTTGAACACAGCTACTTTATGAGTCTTGGCCGTGACCCTAAGCACTTTGTTTTCCAATATTACCACTGGATACATAAATGCCACAGACACATAATTGGGTGAACCTTTTCAGATTGTGACTCAGCTTTGCTAAAGTCCCCAGTTAGAGGTGTCCAGAGTTTTTAATCAAACTCTTTTTGCTTTGGATCACGACTTTAACCACTCAGTCTCAAGCTTTTCACTTGGACCTTCATGCCACAAGCACATGGTTAGGGACAGCTTGATTTAGCCGCTTAGGCCAGGATTTTATTCCTTTGGGCCCTCCTATCCACTGATGCTCAAAGCCTTGGATCCTTTTTACCCTTGCCTTTTGGTTTAAAGGGCTATTGGATTTTTCTTCTTGCTTTTTCTTTTTCTTTCTTTTAATTTTCGCCACTTTTTTTTTTGCAAGCTCTTTTTTTCACTGGCTTTTTCTTGCTTCAAGAATTAATTTCATGATTTTTCAGATTATCAATAACATTTCTCTTTGTTCATCATTCTTTCAAGAGCCAGCAATTTTAACATTCATAAACTTCACTATAAAAAATACGCACTGTTTAAGCATTCATTCAGAAAATAAAAAGTATTACCACCACATCAAAATAATCAAACTAATTTCAAGATAAAATTTGTAATCCAAGTACTTCTTGTTCTTTTGTAATTAAGCACATTTTTCATTTAAGAGAGGTGAAGGATTCATGGAATTATTCATAGCTTTAAGTCATAGACACTAGACACTAATGATCATGTAATGAAGACACAAACATAGACAAACATAAAGCATCAAATTCGAAAAATAGAAAAATAAGAACAAGGAAATAAAAGAACGGGTCCACCTTAGTGATGGCGGCTAGTTCTTCCTCTTGAAGATCCAATGGAACGCCTAAGCTCCTCTATGTCTCTTTCTTGCCTTTGTTGCTCCTCCCTCATAGCTCTTTGATCTTCTCTAATCTCATGGAGAATGATGGAGTGCTCTTGGTGCTCCACCCTTAGTTGGTCCATATTGTAACTCAAGCCTTCTAAAGAGGTATTGAGTTGCTCCCAATAGTTGTGTGGAGGAAAATGCATCCCTTGAGGCATCTCAAGGATTTCATGAGGAATTTCCTCATGCTCTTGTTGAGGTCCATGAGTTGGCTCTCTTGTTTGCTCTATCCTTTTCTTAGTGATGGGCTTGTCCTCTTCAATGAGGATGTCTCCTTCTATGTCAATCCCAGCCAAATTGCATAGGGCACAAATGAGATGAGAAAAGGATAACCTTGCCAATGTGGAGGACTTGTCAGCCACCTTGTAGAGTTCTAGAGGTATGATCTCATGAACTTCCACTTCTTCCCCAAT
This sequence comes from Arachis duranensis, assembly GCF_000817695.3. Classification (NCBI taxonomy): domain Eukaryota; kingdom Viridiplantae; phylum Streptophyta; class Magnoliopsida; order Fabales; family Fabaceae; genus Arachis; species Arachis duranensis. The sequence continues at coordinate 52,062,136 of NC_029780.3, read as the reverse complement.
CATGATACTCTGGATCTTGATGGCCCAATCCACTATCACTTCAGATCGGTTGCTAGTAGGAATGATGGAGCGTTGGATGAACTCCAACCATCCTCTAGCCACAGGCTTAAGGTCCGATTTTCTCAATTGAACTGGCTTGCCTCTTGAGTCTCTTTTCCATTGAGCTCCTTCCATATATATGTCCATGAGGACTTGGTCCAACCTTTGATCAAAGTTGACCCTTCTAGTGTAGGGGCGTATGTTTTCTTGCATCATTGGCAAGTGGAACGCCAACCTTACATTTTCTGGACTGAAATCTAAATATTTCCCCCGAACCATTGTAAGCAAATTCTTTTGATTCGGGTTCATACTTTGATCATGGTTCCTTGTGATCCATGCATTGGCATAGAACTCTTGAACCATTAAGATTCCGACTTGTTGAATGGGGTTGGTAAGAACTTCCCAACCTCTTCTTCAGTTTTCATGTTAGATCTCTGGATACTCATTTTTCTTGAGCATGAAAGGGACCTCAGGGATCACATTCTTCTTGGCCACAACTTCATAGAAGTGGTCTTGATAGACCTTTGCCCTTATCTCTCCATCTTCCATGACTCAGAGGTGGAAGCTTTTGCCTTCCTCTTTCTAGAGGTTTCTCCGGCCTTAGGTGCCATAAATGGTTATGGAAAAACCAAAAGCAATGCTTTTACCACACCAAACTTAAAAGGTTTGCTCGTCCTCGAGCAAAAGAAGAAAGAAAGAAAGGGAAGAAGAGGAAAATGAAGGAGATGGAGCGATTGGAATTGGGTGGGTTTGGGAGGGAAAGGTGTTTGAATTTGAAAGTGGGGTAGGTGGGGTTTTTTAGGGAAGAGGGATGGAGATGATAGGTGAAGAGAATATAGGGAAGAGAATAGGATTTTATAGGTGAGTGGTGTTTTGGGTAGAGTGTTATAGAGATGTGTGAGGAGGAGAGAGAGAGGTGGGGTAGGTGGAGATCCTGTGGGGTCCACAGATCCTGTGGGGTCAAGGACTTCTCATCCCTACTCTATTTAGGCGTGCAAAAATGCCCTTAATGTGCAATCCTGGCATTTAACGCCAGACTGCTGCCTGTGTCTGGCACTAAACGCCAGCTTTTATGCCTTTCCTGGCATTTAACGCCAAGCTATTGCTTGTTTCTAGTGTTTAACGCCAACTTAATCCTCTCTTCTGGCGTTAAACACCAGTCTGGTGCCCCTTTCTGGCGTTAAACGCCCAGAATGGTGCCAGACTGGGCGTTAAACGCCCATTCTGCTACTCTTACTAGCCTTTAAACGCCAGTAAGTTCTTCCTCCAGGGTGTGCTATTTTTAATGTTGTTTTCTGAATTTGTTCTAATTTTTGCATTTGTTTTTGTGACTCCACATGATCATCAACCTAAAAAAACATAAAATAACATAGATAAAATTGGGTTGCCTCCCAATAAGCGCTTCTTTAATGTCAATAGCTTGACAGTGGGCTCTCATGGAGCCTCACAGATATTCAGAGCATGGTTAGGGCCTCCTAATACCAAACTTAGAGTTTGGTTGTGGCCTCCCAACACCAAACTTAGAGTTTGGTTGTGTCCTCCTCTATTCATATCCTGGGTCGAGCTGTCCGACCCGGGATGATTAGCAACGAGGCGAGCGACCTCTTCAGACCAAACTACATGACCTCTTCTAAAAGAGTTTGGCCAAGCTTCCAAGAAAGCCCAATAAGGGGACCAAACAGAGGAACATGACCCAAATCCAAGGGTAGCGCAAAGCCTATAGAGATAAGGGCAGTTCCCTTGAAGATAAGACGACCTCGCTCAAAGATAAGATAAAGATAACTAACTTATCTTATCTGAGAAGGTCGCTCTACACCATTATAAATACACTGGAGCACCCAGGTATAACTCATACTCTGATTCTACATAAAAACCTGCTTAATACCCTTGCTAACTTAAGCATCGAAGTCCCTTGCAGGTACCACCACCCTCTGGTGACAAAGGATCAGTAGCATTGCCAGTCCAACAAATCGGACCTGACAGCTCCGGCCGCCACGCACAAGCCAGACCCGTCACTTCCGATCAGTACAGAAGATCTCACCCAAGATCGACCTACAGTTTCAGGTAACCCTCGAAACATTGGCGCCGTTGTCGGGGACCTTGAAGTCATCCCATCACCATGGCGGACGACCATGACAACGACAACGATTTAGGTCTAGAAGACAGAACGCCACACAAAAATGTGGACACTACACCAAAAGATACCCCGCAACCTAACGAAGACAAAAATTCACCAAACTCGGGAGCCCTTGAGATGCTTCAAGATTGTTTAAAACAACTCGAGAAAGAAGCCCAACATTAGTAAAAAGCTGGGAAGGACCTACAGAGGGAGATAAGGTGACGCGGGGAATTGGAAGACAAACTCCTAAAGCGACTCGTTCCACCCACGAGGACAGCTCCACAAGGACCAAGATCCATTCACCAAGGAGATCATGAAGACCAAAATCCTAAAAGACTTTAAACTCCTGGATATGGCCTTATACGATGGCACGGCAGATCCCAGCCACCATCTCAGTAATTTCAAAAGTCGAATATACCTCACTGATGCCTCAGATGCAGTCCGCTACAAACCCTTCCCGACTACCTTAACAAAAATGGCGATTAAGTGGTTCGACAATCTACCCGTTAGGTCCATCTCAAGCTTCGATAACCTAGCCAAGAAGTTTCTAGCTAGATTCTCTATCCAGAATGACAAAACTAAGCACGCCCCGAGTCTATTAGGAATCAAACAAAGAGATCGAGAAAGTCTTCGTAGCTACATGGAAAGATTCAACAAGGCATGTCTAGACATACAAAGTCTACCCACAGAAGTGGCCATCATGGGCCTCATCAATGGCCTACGAGAAGGGCCTTTTAGCCAATCTAAATCAAAAAAGCATCCCATATCTCTAAATGAGGTACAAGAATGAACCGAGAAGTATATCAACGTGGAGGAAAATGCTCGACTAGGAGAGACCTCAAAATCCAGATTCTCCTACTCCTCCCGAGATAAGGACAAAAAATCCAAGATAAAAGAAGATCAACATGGGGAAAAGATAAAAAAATACCACAATTATACCCCTCTTCGAGTATCACTTGTGGATGTCTACAGAGAAGTATGCCATACTGAAAAGATACCTCCAGCTCGATCACTCAAAAGCAAAAAAGGAGGAGGAAACCGGGCAGAATATTGTGAATATCATCGAATCTATGGACATTCCACCAATGAATGTTTCGACTTAAAAAACATCATAGAAAAACTGGTAAGAGAAGGAAAATTAGATCGGTATTTGGCGAGCCGAGCAGACGATCCCAGAAAAAGAAAAAGAGATGAAGATGCCGGATAAGCAGAATGACCACCCCGTACACCCGAAAGACACGTCCACATGATACACGGAGGGTTTACGGGAGGCGGGATCTCCAAATCATCTCGCAAAAGATATCTCAAAGAAGTATATCATGTTGATGGAAGAGAGGAAACACCCGACATCCCCACGATTACTTTTACCAAAGAGGACGCATCCCGCATTATTCCAGGACACGATGATCCTATGGTCATCACTATCATATTAGCAAACGCAAATCTCCACCGCACACTGATAGACCAAGGATGCTCCGCCAACATGTTATTCAAAACTACCTTTGACAAACTCGGCTTAGAAGAAAAATAACTCAGTTCAACCTATTCGGACTAGGAGACACCTCAGTTCAACCACTTGGATATGCTTCACTACACACGACATTTGGAAAAGGAAACCAGTCAAGAACAATCAAAATAGACTAGATTGTGGTCGACGTAAGGCCTACAATGCCTTAATAGGCTGGACAACATTAAATCAGCTCGGCGCAGTAGTCTCGACTCCACATCTATGCATGAAGTTCCCAACTACAGAAGGAATAGCTACAATAAAAGCAGACCAGAAGATAGCGCGCCGCTGCTACAACAAAAGTTTAAACCTTAGAGGCTGAGGAGAAGAATTCCACACAATTGAACTCGGTGGAGCTCATAGGCGGGAAGAAATCTGCCCACAACCCAAAGGTGAAATAGAAAAAGTCAATATCGGAGATATCCCAGACCAAACAACCAATATTGGTACAATCCTAAAAGGAGACATAAAAGAATCACTCGTACAATTCTTACGAGATAACGCCATTTAAAACTCCATCCCTGTTAAAATATGTGCCGACTTCCAATACAAAGGAAGTCTTAGAAGAAGTACACAGCGGCATCTGTGGCAACCACCTTGGAGCACAGGCTCTTACCAAAAAGATACTCCAGGCCGGATTCTATTGGCCAACTCTACAAAAAGAAGCCACAGAATTTGTAAAGACATGTCCACCATGCCAGAAGCATGCCAACTTCCATATTGCCCCACCAGAGGAACTCATCAGTGTAATTTCACCTTGGCCATTCACAAAGTCAAATTCCTCATAGTAGGGATAGACTATTCACAAAGTAGATCGAGGCAAAACCCCTAGCTCACACCACCGCTCAAAGAAGTCAAAAATTCCTATATAGAAATATTGTCACAAGGTTTGGGGTCCCATACTCCATCACCACAGACAATGGTACTCAATTTACAGATACATGCTTCAAAAAATTGGTGGCCAATTTGAACATAAAACACTAATTTACGTCCATAGAACAGCCTCAGGCCAATGGACAAGCAAAAGCTGCCAACAAAGTCATGTTGGCCGGGCTAAAACAAAGATTACATGGTGCAAAGGGAGCCTGGGCCGAAGAGCTCCCACAAGTCCTTTGGGCATATCGAACAACACCATATTCCACCATAAAGGAATCCCCTTTCAGATTAGCTTACGGGATGGAGGCAATGATCCCAGTAGAGGTCGAAGAAGGGTCGCCCAGAGTGATCCATTATAGTGAAGAGGCCAATTCCCAACTTCAAAGGGAAGAACTCAACCTACTTCCAGAAATTCGAGAAAGAGCTCGGATCAGGAAAGAGGCATTAAAACATCGAATGGCTTTAAGATACAATCAAAAGGTAATACCGTGAGGTTTTGCCGAGAACGACCTCATCCTAATCCGAAACAATATCAGAGGGAAAGCTGGCAGCAAATTGGAAAGGACCCTACTAAGTCATTGAAGTACTTGGAAAGGGCTACTACAGACTGTCCGAACTCGAAGGGTGAGAGCTTCCCAGGTCATGGCACGCCTGCAACCTAAGAAGATACTACAGTTAGAGGTAATAAAGATCTTAGGATAAGGTACACTCTTTTTCTTAAAAAGGTTTTTAAATGAGGTGCCAAGCCAAGATCTACAAAATTGCTTAAACTATAGGGATAAAACTCCCACATGTATATATATTCATTTTCTTCTAATAATTTTTTTTAGATTTCTACAAATTCTCAAGACGCATTAGTCTAAAACGCTAAATAATTCATCACTCGATTATAAAGCTACAAGATCGGTAGAAAGTGAAGATCAAATTCACTGTACGACCACAATAAAGATAAAAACAGATGAAAACCAAATTCATGAAAAGGTTAACCAAACAAGGATCAAACCTGACTTTGACAAAATCGGCAAAGATGAAAAAGTGACATAGCAGAATAATGCAAGAAGTTATCGAAAGTGATCCATAGAAAGGACCTGACGAGGTCTTAATAAAATGGGTTGCTAAAAATAACTTAAAAGACAGGCCGATATAGAGAAGTCAAACCAAGTCATAACCAAAGTTATAAAAAGTCAATCCCTGGAAATAGGCCTGGCAAGCCCTAAAAAAGAGGATTACTAAAAATAACTTAGAAGGGACTGACGCAAAGAAGTCGGCCCTAAAATCAAAAGTTATAAAAAGTAATCCCTGAAAGAGACCTGACAAAGGTCCAAGAAAGAGGATTACTAGAAATAACTTATAAGGGACTGACATGACGAAGTCGGCCTCCCACAAACAAGTTATAAAAAGTAATCCTTGAAAGAGACCTGGCAAAGGTCCAAGAAAGAGGATTACTAGAAATAACTCATAAGGGATCGACATGATGAAGTCGGCCTTCCACAATCAAGTTATAAAAGGTAATCCCTGAAAGAGACCTGACAAAGGTCCAATAAAGAGGATTACTAGAAATAACTTATAAGGGACCGACATGACGAAGTCGGCCTTCCACAAACAAGTTATAAAAAGTAATCCCTGAAAGAGACCTGACCAAGGTCCAAAAAAGAGGATTACTAAAAATAACTTAGAAGGGACCAACATAATGAAGTGGGCCTCCCACAAACAAGTTATAAAAAGTAATTCCTAATAGAGACCTAACAAAGGTCCACACAAAACGGATTACTATAAATAACTTGTGACCGAAGTGAGGAAGTCAACATACAAGTTGGACCCAAACATCCACAACCTCAAAAAGAATCAAGCCACAAGTATGAAAATACAAAGGCATTCCAAAGAGGTCGGACAATAAGGCTCCAATACTTTGAAAAACCTAAAAGGTACCAGACAGATGCAGACAAACGTGTCATAAAAGCACAAGTTAAAACTCAAAGAGGCCACCAGAATCAGCCCCAAGAGCTTGAAAACTACTTTGTTTTTCAAAATAAAGTTGCTAAACAAGCAACTAAAGAAAGTAGCAGATAGTCAGAACCATCATTTACAAATATAAAATGTTTAAAAGCCCACAAGCCGAGCTATCTACACAAACATCCAGAATAATCATTGAGGATCTAAAGACTTTTCAGCAGCATCAACACGGGGTGAAGGAGGACGAGTCTGAAGAGGCACCGCATCCACTGTCCCATCATCCCCGTTTAAGATTTGACAATCAGGTTTTGACTCAGGATGACCAACCTCAACTGAATGAGTTAACGAGGTCGGCACCACAGAGGTTTTGGGGGCAAGCAGTGAAGGAGGGTCGACATCATCATCATCAGGGTCATCAGGAACAATCTTACCATCCCTAACAATGTTGTCCAGGCTAAAAAGGGAAAGGTCAAGCTCCGGTGCAAGAACTCGAACTTGCTCCTTAAGATTCTCATAAGCAGCATTAACACTACCTACAAGGTGACCTTGGAGTTTTGTATAATCAGCCCGGATAGATTCCAAGCTGTTCCTAAGATCCATCATCTCTCTATAGGTGGTAATATAACTATCCTTATGTTTCAATGCTGTGTCTTCAGCTAGTTTTACATAGGCCGCCAGACCAATAGCCCGAGTCTTTTCCCCCTCTAACTCATTCTCCAGCTTGGTCACCTTCACCTCAAGCTCCTCTTTCAAACCCTTAATCCGGTCAAACTCTAACTTCGCCTCCTTCATAAAAGCCTTTGTAGCATGGGTAGGAAGATCCTGAGCGGTCCGGTATAAAGTTGCTCCCATGTGTGCCAATTTAATGCCACTCCGAGTGATAAAATCCAAATGATGAAGAATGGATACATCATCAATAGGCATGACACCATAAGGAGCAATCTGTTGATCAACAAACCCGACAACATCAAAGTCAGAGCATCCAGATTAAAAGGCTCGACAGTCCGGGGTCTTTTTGGAGGAGGAGCGCCGGTAGAAGAAGAGGTAGTAGCAGAAGCCTGTGAAGGATCAACCAAACGAACCCGAAGAGTAAGGATCATCCTCCTCGGTCCAGGAGAGCTCGGAACAGAAGGCTTCGACAAAACCTGAGAGGACCCCTCCCCAGCCACCTTGGCCAAGATGTTTTGAGCCGCCGTAGCCTTCCTCGCCTTTTTAAAGGCTTTCATGGAATCATTGGTTTTGGCCATCTCTGAAAAAACAAATCAAAACAAGTTACAAAAAAAAGAAAAAAAAAAGAGAGAAGCCGCTCTCTATCCAGTTCAGCTCGGACAAGGGAAGGGTCCCCCAAGAATCTCTTTGTGTCAAGATGGGGAGGTTCCCCCCAAATATCCTCCAACACAGTCACAAAAGCCAGCTCGTCCTCGTCCAACATTTCCCAAGTATATCTAGACACCACTACGTTCTTCTGCCATTCTAAAGGAAAGCAAGGCTCGCCATTCTGATCCAAAAAGAAAGGACGAGCTCCTTCAACAGCTCGGATCTTAAAAAAGTAATTCTTAAAATCCTAGAAGGACTCATCATACATGAAAAAAACCTTATGTCCATGGGCCGACCTAAAAGAAATCCAAGAAGCTTTCTTTTTGGTAGTCCCAGGCTTGGTCAACAAACGGAACTACCAAACAATGAAAGTATCAAGAAGAAAATCAAAACGAGCCACCAGAGAAAATCGTTACTTTCTACAAAGGTTCATCAGTAAAATCATCAAACATAGCAAAAGTCATCAAAAGGAACAACTTTTTAGGTAAAGAAAACAGGTTCACAAAAATCAGAAAAACTCGCAGCACAGCAACAAGTAAGCACAACGATGTAAAAAGGTTCAAGCTTCCCAACATGCATTTAAGCAAGACTAAAACCAAAGAACCAAAGGCTAAGCAGAAGAAGTAAAGAAGCTGAAAGAAGAACCAACCTGGAAAAAGGAAGCATCGAAGGAAACTGAGGATGGGAAAATAGAAACCAGAATCACCTTTCAGAACAAAAGCACCAACGATCACCAAATAAACGTCACAGGGAGAATCGTGAAAATACAAATATTCAGGCGAAAACAGAAAGTGAGAAAGAAAAAGGGAAGTTACAAAACAGAGAAGGAAACCGTTTTGTGAAAATTTTAAAAAAGAACAAAGAAATGGAGCATTAAAAAGAATTAATTAGGTTATTAAAACTTCGCACATTCCCAAAGCAAGGGGACGCGCATTTTCAAAAGAATAAAATTCAAACGGAAATGTTCCGCATTAAAAGGAGAACTCTACATAGAAGAAGTCGACAAAATGCTCGAGTTCGACTTCACCAGAGAAGGATCGAAGTCCTAAAGCTAAGACTCGACCTCAAAAAAGACCGAGCTCGAGCAGGGGCACTGTTCATACCCTGGATCGAGTTGTCCGACCCGGGATGATTAGCAACGAGGCGACCGACCTCTTTAGACCAAACTACCCGACCTTTTCTGAAAGAGCTCGGCCAAGCTACCAGGAAAGCCCAATAAAGGGTCCAAACAGAGGAACACGACCCAAATCCAAGGGTAGCCCAAAGCCTATAGAGATAAGTGCGATTCCCTTGAAGATAAGACGACCTCACTCAAAGATAAGATAAAGATAAGATAAGATAACTAACTTATCTTATCTAAGAAGGTCACTCTACACCATTATAAATACACTAGAGCACCCAAGTATAACTCATACTCTGATTTTACATTAAAACTGCTTCATACCCTTGCTAACTTAAACATCAGAGTCCCCTTGCAGGTACCACCACCCTACGGTGACAAAGGATCAGCAGCATTGCCAATCTAACAAATCAGACCTGACAGCTCCGACTGCCATGCACAAGCCAGACCCGTCACCTCTGATCAATACAGAAGATCTCATCCGAGATCGACGTACAATTTCAGGTAACCCTCGGAACAGCCTCCCAACACCAAACTTAGAGTTTGAATGTGTGGGCTTTGTTTGACTCTGTATTGAGAGAATTTTTTCATGCTTCTTCTCTATGTGTACAGAAGGAGAACCTTGAGTCTTGAATACAAGGTAGTCCTCATTCAATTAAAGGACCAACTCTCCTCTGTCAACACCAATCACAACTTTTGCTGTGGCTAGGAAAGGTCTGCCAAGGATGATGGATTCATCCTCATCCTTCCTAATGTCTAGGATTATGAAATCAGCAGGGATGTAAAGGCCTTCAACCTTCACTAAGACGTCCTCTACTAGTCCATTAGACTGTTTCATTGATTTGTTTGCCATCTCTAGTGAGATTCTTGCAGCTTGTACCTCAAAGATTCTTAGTTTCTCCATTACAGATAGTGGCACGAGGTTTATGTCAGACCCCAGGTCACACAGAGCCTTCTCAAAGGTCATGGTGCCTATGGTACAAGGTATTAAGAACCTTCCGGGATCCTCTTTCTTTTGAGGTAATGTCTGCCTAATCAAGTTATTCAGCTCATTGGTGAGCAAGAGGGGTTCATCCTCCCAAGTCTCATTACCAAATAACTTGGCATTCAGCTTCATGATTGCTCCAAGGTACTTAGCAACTTGCTCTTCAGTAATATCTTCATCCTCTTCAGAGGAGGAATACTCATCAGAGCTCATGAATGGCAGAAGTATGTTCAATGGAATCTCTATGGTCTCTAGATGAGCCTCAGATTTCTTACGTTCCTTAAATGGGAACTCCTTTTTATCCAGAGGACGTCCCATGAGGTCTTCCTCACTGGGATACACGTCTTCCTCTTCCTCTCTAGGTTCAGCCATGCCAAGTAAGGTTACAGCCTTGCACTATCTTTTTGGATTCTCTTTTGTATTTCTTGGGAGACTACTAGGAGGAGTTTCAGTGACTCTTTTACTCAGCTGGCCTACTTGTGCCTCCAAATTTCTAATGGAGGACCTTGTTTCATTCATGAAACTTAGAATGGCCTTAGATAGATCAGAGACTATGTTTGCTAAGCTAGAGGGGCTTTGCTCAGAATTCTCTGTCTGTTGCTGAGAGGATGATGGAAAATGCTTGCTATTGCTAAACCTGTTTCTTCCACCATTATTAAAGCCTTGTTGAGGCTTTTGTTGATCCTTCCATGAGAAATTTGGATGATTTCTCCATGATGGATTATAGGTATTTCCATAGGCTTCACCGATGTAATTCACCTCTGCCATTGCAGGGTTCTCAAGATCATAAGCTTCTTCTTCAGAAGATGCTTCTTTAGTACAGTTGGTTGCATTTTGCAAACCATTCAGACTCTGAGAAATCATATTGACTTGCTAAGTCAACATTTTGTTCTGAGCCAATATAGCACTAAGAGCATCAATTTCAAGAACTCCCTTCCTCTGAGGCGTCTCATTACTCACAGGATTCCTTTCAGATGTGTACATGAACTGGTTATTTGTAACCATTTCAATAAGTTCCTGAGCTTCTGCAGGTGTTTTCTTCAGGTGAATAGATCCACCTGCAGAATGGACCAATAACATCTTAGACAATTCAGACAGACCATCATAGAATATATCCAGGATGGTCCATTCTGAGAGCATGTCAGAAGGACACTTTTTGGTCAGTTGCTTGTATCTTTCCCAAGCTTCATAGAGGGATTCACCTTCTTTCTGCCTAAAGGTTTAAACATCCACTCTAAGATTGCTCAGCTTTTGAGGAGGAAAGAATTTGGCTAAGGAAGCCGTGACCAGCTTATCCCAAGAGTTCAGGCTATCTCTAGGTTGAGAGTCCAACCATATTCTAGCTCTATCTCTTACAGAAAAAAGGAAAAGCATAAGCTTATAGACCTTGGGATCAACTCCATTGGTCTTAACAATATCACAGATCTGCAAGAATTCAGTTAAGAATTGAAAAGGATCTTCTGATGGAAGTCCATGAAACTTGCAATTATGTTGCATCAGAGAAACTAATTGAGGCTTTAGCTCAAAATTGTTTGCTCCAATGGCAGGGATTGAGATGCTTCTTCCATGGAAGTTGGAATTTGGGGCAGTGAAGTCACCAAGCTTCTTCCTTGCATTGTTGTTGGGTTCGGCCATTACTTCTTTTTCGAGATTCTCTGTAAGGTTTTTTTCTGGATTGTTGTGCTTTAGCTTCTCTTATCTTCTTCTTCAGAGTCCTTTCAGGTTCAGGATCTGCTTAAACAAGAATGTTCTTGTCCTTGCTCCTGCTCTCATGAAAAAGAAGAGAACAGAAAAGAAGAGGAATCCTCTATGTCATAGCATAGAGATTCCTTTATGTGAGTAGAAGAAGAAAAGAATAGAAGAATGATGTAGAGAGAAGAGATGAAGAATTCGAACACAGAGAGGGAGAGAGGGTTCGAATCATATGAAGAAGAGAATAGTGTTAGTGATTAAATAAATAAATAGAAGAAGATGAGAGAGAGAGTTTTCGAAAATAATTAAAAAGAAAAGGAAAATATTTTTGTTTTTATTTTAAAATTTTTGTTAGAGTTCGAAAATTAAGAAAAGGAATAAAATTAAAAATTAAAACAATTAGTTAAATAAAAAGATTTTTGAAAAAGAGGAAGGTGATTTTCGAAAATTAGAGAGAGAAAAATAGTTAGGTGGTTTTGAAAATGATAAGAAATAGTAAAACAAACAAAAAGTCAATTAGTTAATTGAAAAAAGATTTCAAAATCAATTCTGAAAAGATAAGAAGTTAGAAAAGATTTTTGAATTCAAAATTATAAAAAGAGATATGATTGAAAAAGATATGGTTAAAAAGTTATGATTGAAATTTATTTTGAATAAGATTTGAAAAAGAAATTTAGAAAGATTTGATTTTGAAAATTAAAGTTAATGACTTGACTAACAAGAAACTAAAAGATATGATTTTAGAATTTAAAAGTTGAACCTTTCTTAGCAAGAAAGTAACAAACTTGAAATTTTTGAATCAATCACATTAATTATTAGTAAATTTTTTGAAAATTTGAAATGAAATTAAGAAAAAGATTTTGAAAAATAATTTTTAAAATTTTTGAAAAACATGAAAGAAAAGATGAAAAAGGTTTGATTTTTGAAAAAGTTTTAAAAAGATAGGATTTTTGAAAAACAAGAAACAACTTATTTTAAAAAAAAATTTGACTAAGACAACCCAAAAATTTCGAAATTTATGAGAGAAATAAGGGAAATATATTTTTTTGATTTTTTTGAATTTAATGAAGAAAGAGAAAAACCACAAAATGACTCAACACATAAAAATTTTGGATTAAAACAAATGATGCATGCAAGAACACTATAAATGTCAAGATGAACACTAAGAACACTTTGAAGATCATGATGAACATCAAGAACTTATTTTTGAAAAAATTTCAAGAAAGGAAAAACATGCAAGACACCAAACTTAGAGATTTTTCATGTTTGGACACTATGAATTTAAAAATGCATATGAAAAACAACAAAAGACACAAAACAAGAAAATATGAAGATCAAACAAGGAGACTCATTAACGACAACTTGAAGATCATGAAGAATGCAATGCTTGAATTTTCTAAAATTTTTAGAAAATTATATAAAAAATGCAATTGACACTAACTCAAACAAGAAACAAATTTTTTTTTGTATTTTTCAAAAATTATTTTGGAAAAATGAAAAAAAATTTGTATTTTTCAAAAATAAGAAATAAAAAGCTTAAAAATAAAATAAAATTACCTAATCTGAGCAACAAGATGAACCATCAGTTGACCAAACTGGAACAATCCTCGGCAACGGTGCCAAAAACTTGGTGCACGAAATTGTGATCTCAATGGCGCCAACAACTTGCTACGCACAATTGTAATCTTAACTCTTTTTCACAACTTCACACAACTAACCAGCAAGTGCACTGGGTCGTCCAAGTAATAAACTTTATGTGAGTAAAGGTCGATCCCACGGAGATTGTCAGCTTGAAGCAAGCTATGGTCATCTTGTAAATCTCAGTCAGGCAGATTCAATGGTTATGGAGTTTTGATAATTAAAATATAAATAAACATAAAATAAAGATAGAGATACTTATATAATTCATTGGTGGGACTTTTAGATAAGTGTATCGAGATGCGTTATTCCTTTTGAATCTCTGCTTTCCTATTGCCTTCATCCAATCCTTCATACTTCTTTTCATGGCAAGCTGTATGTTCGGGTATCACCGTTGTCAATGGCTACCTCTCGTCCTCTCAGTGAAAATGGTCCAGCTACGGGTTACATAGGGTTAATCATCTGTTAGTTCTCACTTGCGTTAGAATAGGATCCAGTGATCCTTTTACGTCTGTCACTACGCCCAACAGTCATGAATTTGAAGCTCGTCACAGTCATCCCATCCCAGATCCTACTCGGAATACCACAAACAAGGTTTAGACTTTTCAGATCTCAAGAATGCTACCAATTGATTCTAGTTTATACCACAAAGACTTTGATCTCAAGGAATTGAAGGCTCTGTTGTTTGGAGAGGCAATCAAATGCATGGTCCAGGAATCCAAGAGATATGCATTCAAGCTTGTTTTCATGTAGAACGAAAGTGTTTGTCAGGCACGCATTCATAAGTTGAGAATGGTGATGAGCGTCACATAATCATCACATTCATCATGTTCTTGTGTGCGAATAGATATCTTAGAACAAGAATAAGCATGAATTGAATAGAAAACAATAGTAATTACATTAATACTCAAGGAACAATAGAGCTCCACACCTTAATCTATGGTGTGTAGAAACTCCACCGTTGATAATACATAAGTGATAATGGTCCAGGCATGGCCGAATGGCCAGCCTCCAAGTCTAAGGAAAAACGTTCCAAAGATGTTCCCCAAAGATCATCCAAAGATATGAATACAATAGTAAAAAGTCCTATTTATACTAGACTAGTTACTAGGGTTTACAAAATTAGTAAATGATGCAGAAATCCACTTCCGGACCCACTTGGTGTGTGCATGGGCTGAGCATTGAAGCTTTCATGTGTAGAGACTTTTCTTGGAGTTAAACGCCAGTTTGCAGCCTGTTTTTGAGGTTTAACTCTAGCTTGTAACCTGTTTCTGGTGTTTAACGACAGAATAGGGCAGGAAGTTGGCGTTTAAACGCCAGTTTGCATCATCAAAACTCGAGCAAAGTATGGACTATTCTATATTTCTGGAAAGCCCTGGATATCTACTTTCTAACGCAATTGAGAGCGCGCCAATTGGGCTTTTGTAGCTCTAGAAAATCCATTTTGAGTGTAGGAAGGTCAGAATCCAACAGCATCAGCAGCCCTTTTTCAGCCTCTGAATCATATTTTTGCTCAGGTCCCTCAATTTCAGTCAAAAAATACCTGAAATCACAGAAAAATACACAAACTCATAGTAAAGTCCAAAAATGTGAATTTGCTTAAGAACTAATAAAAATATACTAAAAAGTAGCTAGATCCTACTAAAAACTATCTAAAAACAATGCCAAAAAGTGTATAGATTATCCGCTCATTAGTACACGTCGCTTGACATTTTACCATCCACGCGTGCGCGTCTGTTGCACATGCGCGTCGATGGGTGCACTCCAAATCCTTTATTTTCCATGAGTTCTCCACTTTGCATACTTTTCTCTTTACTCCTTTGATCCATTATATTCCTAGCCTTTTCAACCTGAATTCACTAAGAAACACATCAAGGCATCTAGTGGAATCAAAGGTTAATTAAAATTACCAATTTAAGGGCCTAAAAAGCATGTTTTTATACTTAAGCACAAATCAAGTGAGAATTACAAAACCATGCTATTTCATTGAATAAATGTGGAAAAAAGTGCTAAAATCCCCTAAATTAAGCACAAGATAAATCACAAAATTGGGGTTTATAAGTTTCCCACCATTTAAATTTCTGCAAATCTCAACTCAAATCTGCTTAGTTAAACTAGAAGACTCCTCTAATTAAAATTGCTCAACCAATCAATACCTGTGGGATTCGACCTCACTCTACTGTGAGATTTTACTTGACGACAATTCAGTATACTTGCCGAAGAAAATTTGTAGCGATATAGATTTCGCGCATCAAGCGTGTAACACCCTAATTAGCCTAAGCTTTACCTCGCATCGTTAAGAAAATGTTAATAAGAGACTATGACAGTTCTAAGCTCATACATGTATTATATATAGAAGGAATAGTATAAACTAGAATCCCGGTGAATAATATAGCTCAAAATAGGATTTACAAAGTGCAAACGTACTAACAAAGCTTCTAACTTAAAACACAAGAAACAGAGATGATATAACAAAAGATAAGGAGTATAATATCATAATAATCTAGCCAGGGCTCGCGGAGTTTAAGCTGGCTAGTCATATATACAGATCAACAGAAACCTGACAGTAAAAACAGCTTATACAAGTTTTTCTCTCTCAAATACGAGCCTCTAGGAAAAACAAAATACAAAAGTGAGAGACATATACAAAAGTAAACCAAAAGACTTCAAAAGGTATCCAGATCCTCCGCTTCTATCACCATCCAAGCAACTTACCGAGGTGGGTTGCGACTTGCATCTGAAAAATACAACAGAAATATGGTATGAGAATTGGAGGTTCTCAGTATGGTAATAGTGCCCAGTGATGTAGGATATAAGACCCCCGGGATGCCAAAGGCAATCCTTGACTTCATATCCATCACAAGATTTTATCTTAAGGCATACTGAAACAATAAAGCATATATATATATATATGTATATAAACCTTAACATACATAAACATGGTACCCTATCTTAGGGGATTTCTAGTCTAACCAAACACTGCTGTCCCACAGCCTTCACCAACCTATCCTTCATGCAATCCCATCGACACTGCCTTCTGAACCTCCTCAATCCTAGTAGAAATCACAATTAATAGCAATGCAAGTAAATCACAAGTAGAAGCATATAAGGCAAATAACTCAAGTAGCAATTAGACATGTTATACAAGTAGGCAAACAATTACAAGTCGGCAAAGCAAACAATCAGATAGAAAATGCATATGGTGAATGCCTGCCCTACTTGCTGTCATATCACATTATCGGTTCAACTGCCAACCTGACACATCTCCATGGAGATGTCGCCCTTCGAAATCATCATTAGGAACCCCCGAGATACAATGCTCAAATAACTGTCCAAGGTTTTGCGCCTGCACGCTTTATTGATCCGAAGGGATGCAAGCAGGATACTCTTGCCACGGACCTCACATCTCAACGCAAGCGGGACGAACCACCACCCTTACGCTGCCGCCGCTACCTCGACAGGCAAGATCCAACCGACGTCCCTGCCGGGCGTATAGCGTCTCATAATCTCAATAGAAAATAGTCGTTCATTGGTTTTTAAGAAAACATTTTCAACATATCACTGAATCATCATTGCAAATTCAAGTCCTCAACTCATCTCAACACTGTCAAATCAACATTTCCATTCCGTACTCAACAGTTCATTAGTTCTCATCTCATATATCAATCATTCTTCACATACCATCAAACACATCCTCAGTACACCCGAAACCTAATCCTTCATTTTCTAATATTCGATAATAATCATTAACTAAAACCCTTAAGTTCTTTCCCATGTTTTAAATGACCAAAACTACGCCCAAGAGTCTTAAAATGGTGTCATAAAAGGTTACAATCTTGTTAAGAAGGTGAAATAGTTGAAAACAAAGTTAAAATTTGAGAAACAGGGCGTGTGCATACGCACAAAGGTGTGCGCGCGCACGTCCAGGGGAAGTTTCAAAACATGTGCATACGCATAGAGGTATGCGTACGCACAGGTGCCAAAATTTACAATTTTTGTTCGCTTGCACAACCTGTGCTAGCGCCCTCAACAGACTGGCCTTCCCAACGTGTGTGTGCGCACAGGTTGCAATTCCTCATTGGTATGTGCGCGCACAAGCTATGCTAGTGCTGCAAACAAGGAGCCTTCCCCTGCGTGTGCGTACACACAGGTCTGTGCATGTGCACAGGTTAAAATTTTCGTAAGATTGTGCGTGCGCACATACTAGAAATAATAAAATTCTGCAACTTTGCAGAATTTCAGATTTTTACACCAATCTTTGAATGATCATAACTTCCGCTACAAAAACCCAAATCTTACAAACTTTATATCAATTTGAAGGGTTTTCAATAAAATTTAATTCTAAACAAGTTTCAATGAATTTGGAAAATTAAGGAAAAAGTTATGATCAGAAAAAGTTCACCAAAATTCCTTTTTTTACCCAAAATTCACATGTACTAAAATTTACCAAATTCTCAAGCCGTATCCAACTAGATCAATACCAAACTCCCATTTACTATACAACCTACCCTCCTGGGTCACAATTCGCCATTCTCAACCATCAAACATCAATTATATCACATTATAATAATCTTTATTCGCATTTCCCAACCACATTGCCAAATTATCAACATCAATATCACATATATCAATACAATTTCACTTCTCAATTTCACAAATCATTCATCCTCAACATATCCTTATCAATCATTACGTAATAAAACTCAACAATCATCAATTCATCATAAATCATCACATACCATCATTCAATAACTCAACAACCATTTAAATCCAAACCTATCCTATGGTCACTAGCCTAAGTGTCCATGAATATTATATACTACATAGAAGAAATTGAAACCATACCTTGGCCGATTCCCAAAATTTCAGAACTCAAAAGTGAGCACAAGCAAGCTTTTAACCACACTCCAAGCTTTCAATTCCACTTCAACAAGCACCAACAAGTTCCAATAGCTCTCAAATTCACAATAATTAAACTATATATGCATAAACCATCACAAATCAACCTAGCGTTCAATATAAATATAATCTCACAAAGGTTCAAGAGCTCTTACCTTTCCCAATAGGTTTGGAAGCCAAAACCCAATGCTAAGCAAGGAATAGAGTGAACCTAAACACCCAAAAATCACAAAATCTTACTTAACCAAAACCCTAAAACTCAAAATTTTGAAGAGAATAACTAAGAGGAATTCGATCTTTCCTTACCAGTTTCTTATATGGGTCTTCTAGAGCTCTTCACAAGGAACTCGTAGCCACAAACGGTGTGGCGATTGGAGCTCTATAACTCACTTGACTTTCCTTTGTTAATTGACTTAAGGATGACTAAGTGGGATTAATCCTTGCAACTATCATACTTGTGGCTAGTGACAATGATGAAGACCCTTGACAACCAAACCTTGCCAAGACCATTTTGTTAATAAAATTTCATTACCCTTTACTATTCATGTTTCTCATCTAAAACTCCAAAATAAACAAGTTCATGACCAATAACAAGAACACTACCCTACAAGTCCCTTGAGAGACGACCCGAGGTTTAAATACCTTGATTTATAGATTTTAGGGGTTTGTACTTGTGACAAACAAAATTTTTGTATGAAGGGATTATTGTTGGTTTAGAGGCTATACTTTATAACGAGATTTCATTTGTGAAATTCTAAACCGTCAAAAATCAACTCATCAAAATGGCGCCGTTGCCGGGGACCTGCAATGGTGTTATGTTATTGGTTATTGTATATACGTGAATAGTGTGAATAGGCTTGTATTTTGCTTGTTTTCTAGTTTTAGTTAGTTCTATTTTTATTTTTTTTCCATAATGAATTCTCACTTTGGCTATGAGTTTGGTTCTAATTGTGTTATAGGAAATGTGGACTTTAATGGTAACATGTACCAAGGATGGAACACTCCAAGATGGGAGGAGCCTCAAGGAATTGATCACTCCTACTGGCAACAACCTCCGGATACTTATAGGTATAATTCCCACCCTAATACATGTTAATTCAATGGTTATGGTGAATCTTTTCATGACAATCAATTACCACCACCATATGCCTATGACTCCTATCCTCAACATGAACCTCAACCATACTCGCAAGCCCTTCCACACCAAGCACCTTCCTATGATCCATATCCACCATATCACCAATCACCCATACCATACCCTCGTGACCATCATGAGCAAGAACCTTTAGAACCACCACAACCCTATCAAGATTACTACCAAGAACCACCTCAATACACATTTTCTCCACAATTTTACCAAGAAGAACCACCTTTCTACCATGAACCCTTTCTCCAAAATAATGAACCTTCCTATTCACCCCAAGCCCCAATAGACGATCCTCTCACTTTGTTACTTCAAGGACAAGAAGCCATGAAGCGGGACACATTCGAGTTTGTGATCAATTTGACCAAGGTGGTGCACACTTTAGCCCACCAATGTTTGAGTACTCAAGTTCCCCTCGTAGCCACATGTGAAAAGCCTAAGGAAGAGCAAAGTGTGGAGAAGATATCAGAGAATACAATGAAAAAGGAATCGGTAGTAGTAATAGAACAATTGGAGAAACCCACGGTTATTGAAACAAAGAATGAAATGGTTCAAGATCTAAGAGATGTGGAACCGTCATGTGAATTCCAACAACCTTCAGAGCATCTCAAAATTGAAGAATTTGAGGAGGCTACTCATGAGATAGATTCAATCATGGAGGAATTTCTAGCTACAATTCAATACCCCTCCATTGGGCATGAAATTGGAATACTAGAAGAGTGTGCATAACCACTCATAACCTTGGTAAACAATGAAGAAGAGAATAAACCAAAGGAGATCCACCAAGGAGAGAACGTTGGCACAGTGTATATTGAAATTGAAGAATATGAAGGGGTTGATCAAGAGATGGGTTTACTCATCAATGAATTCCTATCCAAAATTGAATCACCTCCCATTGGGCGAGAAATCGAGGTCCTTGAAGTCAACACCAAGCCAAGTGATAAAAAGGGAAAGGTTGAAATTGAAAAAATTTGTCAAGAGGTGGAATTACACAAAGAAGAGCACAAGGATGTAGACCTTGCATTGTCTAAGTGTGGGGAAGTCTCCCTTCCCAAGTCACCATCCAACACAATATTTGAGTGGGTAAAATCCTTATCTCTAAGCTTTATTTTCTCACTTGAATATGGTTTGATTGAAACAAATGGACAACTTAGAGCTCTTTGTGAAATTAAAAGTAAGAACGAGTTGTGTAATGGTTGGAAATTCGGTGTAATGCTCACCAAGGTCAAAGCTTTAAGTTGTAGGGATTATGATGGGACAAGATTCACTTTGTATAGGTCTAGAAGGAAACATTGGTGGACTAAAGAGAATTCTTCGTGTCAACCACACTTATGCCAACCACCCGTACAGAGAAATCATGAAACCCAACTCACGGATGGGTGTGAAGATAAGATATGGGATCCTGGTTTGCTATGTGAAGACCAACTATGGGCACTCATATCTTGGGTAGAACTCTACCCTAGATTGGTGAAGATGGTTGCAATTTCTGTCAACCATTCAAGAAGCAAAGATCCTTGGAGATTCAAGGATGAGTACAAACATAAGCCACCATGACAATGAGCTCCTCAAAATGTTCAACTTAAGGACTTAAACTAAAAGTGCTAGGTGGGAGACACCCCACCATGGTAAACTCAAGAACAAATTCTTCACCACCAAATCCCTTTTCAAGCTTTTCAATATCACCAATCAAGCTTCAATATTCACATATACACAACCTAAGCCACAACCATCATACCCATACACAACATCTCAATACTCAAACATCATAGAACAACAAATTATACTAGGGTTGAGAATCTTACCACACTCAAGGTCCAAGGTGACAAGATTAACCTTCTCCTTCAAGAGAGTTGGGTCCTATAACATCAAAGAGTCCAAAATGTCAACATTTTTGCTCATGAAACTCCAAAACAAGGCTGAAACTTTGAAGAGAAAAACGTAGCTTACCTCAAGATTGATTGTATGGGTTTTTTAGAGCTCTCCGCGGTGAACGCGTGGCCACAAATGGTGCGGCAATCGGAGCTCTAGATCAAAAGTTATGGTGGTTTGAAGATCAAGGGAGAGATAGAACTTGAGATAGTGTTCTTCCCTCCATGGCCTCCATTTCATCGTGTTTAGTGTCTCAAATGAGGAGAGAGAGTGCTGAAAACTAGGGTTTTGGTTTAGTTTAGTTGGGCCAAGGGCCCACTTTGGGTCCGGTTGGCCCGGTTTGGCCCGTTCAGTCCAATCTTGGTCCGAATTCTATAAAATTGGTACCAAAATTCTCGTCTCAATCTCCTCTATCATATTTAGCCATAAAAATCACATTTTGGGCTTTCTAGAATAAATTCTCATTTATGGGTTAATTAGCCGTTAATTAACCGGGTCTTACACGCTTCTCCCCTCCTAGGAGGCATAGTCCTCAGAAGGAAGGAAGTCCTTTATTTTTAATTATAACTCTAAGACTAAACCTGAAAGATATTGTTTTTAATTAAAAATTACAAAAGGAAAATAAAATAAGCTAACAAGTGCTAAAATCCACTTTGGGGCCCACTTAGTGAGTGTTTGGGCTGATGCCTAGCGTTCAAATCAAGTTTTGGGTGTTTCCTGCTCTCTGGCTGGTGTTGAACACCAGTTTGGACGTTCAACTTGGGAGGTTGGTCCTGTTTGGGGGTTGAACACCAGAAAGGGGGTAAGTTGGCCATTCAACGCCCGTTTTGGGTAGTCCTTTCCAAAGAAAAATATAAACTATTATATATTTCTGGAAAGCTCTAGACATTAGCTTTCGAATGCCATTAAGAGAGGTTCAATTGAGCCTTTTTAGCTCAAGAAATGCTCGTTGGAATGCATGGAGGTCAGGATTTGACAACATCTGCTATCCTTTCTGTGCCTCTAAATCAGACTTTACCGAAACTTGCCAAATTCACCTAAAAATCACCTAAAATCATAGAAAAACCACAAAAACTCAAAGTAGCATCCAAAAAGTGATTTTTGCACTAAAACCTACTAAAACTTATTGATTCTCTTTACTTCTGAACAGTTTTGGCATCTCACTTTTCTTTGAAGCTCAGATGTATTGGTATCCCTTGGAACCAGAATCTGGATGATATTATTGATTCTCTTCTTTTAGCTCTTCTTGATTCTTGAACACATCCTTTTCTTTTGGTGCTTTGCAACTTTTGAGCCTAGTCGTGACTCTAAGCGTTTTGTTTTCAAGTATTACCACCGGATACATAAATGCCATAGGCACTTAATTGGGGGAACCCTTTGGATTCGAATTTAGCTTTTCTTAAATTCTCAAACAGTGGTGCCTAGAGTTCTGAAGCGTACTCTTTATCCTTGGATCGTGACTTTAACTACTCAGTCTCAAGCGTTTTACTTGACACCTTCACACCACAAGCATTTAGTTAGGGATAGCAACTCAATTGAGCTTTCTAGGCCAATTTTTTGTTTCTTTTGGTGCTTTTTCTTGCTTCAAGAATCAATATTTTTTATTTTTTGGAGAATCAATAATACTTCTCTAAATTCACTGTTCTTCAAGAGCCAATATACTCAACTTCAATATAAATTATGCATAGTTAATTCATACATTCAGAAAGTAAAGGCAAGGCCATCACATCTAAATAATTGGAATAACTTATGATGTAACTCAAGATCTCAGGTATTTTACTACTTCTTTTTCAAAAATTTTCTTTTAAGCATGGTGGGGGATATATAGGATATCTTATAACCAAAACAAAATAAATGAAATGAACTACTAAAGCAAGGAAATTCTAAAAGTGATCATGCAAAAATTAGAATAGAAAACAGGAAATAAGATAAAGGAAGGGATAATGAAACTTAACCACCTCAGTTATGGTGGCTGTTTATCTTCCAAGAAGATGATTCTCCATCCTTTGGTGCTATTGATGATAACATAAACCCAGAGCTTGCTCTGCAACACCAAAATTAAGAACTTTGCTCATCCTCAAGCAAAGAATATCAAAAGAAGAGAAAAATAGTAGAATGAGGGAGAATAGCTAGAGGCAGAAGGGTAAGTAGGATAGGTGGGGTAGGTGAGAGTTGGGTGGGATCCATTGGCTTGTGACTTCAAAATTTGAGGTCTCATGCCCCTGCCTGGGCGTTGAACGCCCATCTTCTTCTCCTATTCTGGCGTTCAACGCCAGGAAGTACTCTTTCATGGGCGTTAATCGCCCAGCTCCTCTCTAGTCTGGCGTTCAACGCCAGCAGGTGTTCCTCCATGGGCGTTGAACGCCCATTGGGGGTGAAAAAGGTGGCTCTGGCTCCTCTTGTAATGGCACTGATGAGTGGATATTTTATACGCTTTTTGGCATAGTTTTCATGTAGTTTTTAATAGGTTTTAACTAGTTTTTATTAATATTTTACAAGTTTCAGTGTTAAAATCACATTTTTTTATTCTACTTTGAGTTTATGTATTTTTGTACCATTCCAGGTATTTTTTAGCTGAAATTGAAGAGCTGGAGCAAAAGTCTGATTCAGAGACAGAAAAAGCACTACAGATGCTGTCCAGATCTGACTTCCTTAATTTATGGAGGTACAGAAGTCCAAATGGAGTGTTCTCAATGGATATAGAAGGCTGACTTCTAGAGCTTTCCAGCAATGTTTAATAGTCCATACGTTGTTTCGAATTAGAAGGCCTAAAACTGGCGTCCAACGCCAGCTTCCTACCCCCTTTCTGGCATCCAGCGTCCAAGGAGCAGAGCCTAGTGTCCAAACTCCAAGAGACCTCATAGCACGTGGATCTCATCAAAGCTCATCCCAAACACTCACCAAGTGAGCCCCAGAAGTGAATTTTAGCACTAGAAAGGCTGTTTTACCCTTACTAGTCATTAGTTTTTTATTTAAGGGATTTTATTTATGTTATTCAAAACTTTTACATAACTTTTACCGTCATACACGTTTTACCATTGTATTTCACATCAATATGAGTTTCTAAACCTCCTAGGTTGAGAGGAAGAGCCCTGTTGAGTCCTATGAATTAATAAAAGTACTATTGTTTCTCTTCGATCCGTGTTTGATTAATTCTAAGATGTATATTCGTACTTCAACGTGGGGAGTAGGATGATCAGTGACAATCAGCTCTGTTTATCACATTAAGATGAACGTGCCTGACAAACACCCGCATCTACATGGGTTCAGAGTGCGTCTTTTATCGGACAATGATGAACCAACAACTTGAATATATGTCTCTCAGATGGCTAATCCACGACTTCGTTGGAGACTTCTCGAGACATCAGTTCAACCGATTTCTAGGGAGATTAAGGTCTCTGTGGTAGAGGCTAGAACCCAAGGTGCAGCGTTCTCTAATACGGAAGATCCGACCTTGTCAGTGGCATTTTGAGTAGGATCACTAAAGAGAATGGACTGTCCGAGCTTCACCCTTAATCAGAATGGATCCACACTAAAGCTGGGGTTCATATCTGGAGGAGTATTGGCAGCTGCTCAAACCAGTGTCAATCACATACAGCCTGTCATTGAAGAAATCACTCACAAGTAGAGGAAACAGTACTACCAGATTTAATTCAGAAAGACAAAGCAACTACAATCCTCAACTCTATTCCTTTTCATAGATTTCACAACTTCTGAGTTATAATTACCCTTTCTATTTATTCCTTTTAATGCAAATTTGACGACTCTTCAAACAACCTTTTGATTCCACCTGACTAAGACCTGCAAGATAACCATAGCTTGCTTCAAACCACAATCCTCGTGGGATCGACCCTGAGTCGCTCAGGTATTACTTGGACGACCGAGTGCACTTGCTGGTATAGCTGTACAAAGTGTGGGTATTCGTGCACCAAGTTTTTGGCACCGTTGCCGGGGATTGTTGAGTTTGGACAAACTAACGGATTGTCTTACTCCCTAGATCAGGTAATTTATTTTATTTTATTTGAGTCTTTTGCTTTTATTTTCTTCTTCTCTAATTTTCGAAAAATTTAAAAATTTTTTCAAAAATATTTTTATTGTCTTTGTTCAATTTTTGTTCTTGGTTTGAGTCTTACATGTTCCTATTTTTCAAATCCCAAAACTTTTTAAACCTTTTACAAGAAATATTTGTCATTTCTTTGTTTAATCTGTGTTCCGGTTGAGTCTTTTATTTTTATTTTCTTCTTCAAAATTTAAAAAAAAATTAAAACCTTTTTCAAAAATTTTTATTTTCTTTGCTTTATCTTTATTCTTAGTTTGATTCTTCTGTTTATGTTCTTGGTAATTTTTCGTGTCCTTTGCGTCTTTGTATTTATTAATTACAGCAATTTTTTATCTTTTGGTATCTTCCTTTTAAAAATATTTTAAAAATAATTTTTCTTTGGTCAAATCGTGTTTTAATTTTTAAGTTTGGTGTTTTCTTGTTGTATTTCTTTAATTTTCAAAAATTTATTTTTAGTTTTCTAAAAATTTTAAGTTTGGTGTTCTTTAAATTTGTTTGAGTCTTGTTCTTCGTATTCTTGTTGGTATTAAAAGTGTTTTTGAGGCTTCCTTGTGTTTGATCTTAAAATTTTTAAGTTTCGTGTCCTTTAGAATTTACCTCCAAAAATTTTCAAAAATAAGGGGTGCTAGATCTGAAAATTTTAAGTCTTGTGTCTTTTACTTATTTTTCTCTTTCATCATTAAATTCAAAAATAAAAAATATCTTTTCTTATCTTTGTTATTAATTTTTGAAAATTTAAAAAAATTAGATTTTAATTTCAAAATTTTTATCTTATCTTATCTTAGTTTCCAATTTTTAAAAATCAAATTTTTTTCAAAATTTAAAAATCTTATCTCATTTCAAAATTCAAATTTCAACTTTCAAAATTTCAAAATTCAAATTTTAAATTTCAAATTTCACATTCAAAATTCAAATTTTAAATTTTCAAATTTCAATTTTCAAAATTAAATATTTTCAAAATATAAATCTTTCTCAAAATTTAAAAATTCAAATTTCAAATTTCAAAATCCGAATTTTCAATTTCAAATTTCAAATCTTAAATTCAAATCTCTCTCTCCTCTTTCAAAACTTCCTAACTAACTTCTTCTCTCTTCTAATTTTCAAAAATTCTGAATAAAATCAATAAATAAAATAAAAATAAAAATATTTTAATTACTATTTATCTTCTCTACTTCTATCTCTTCTTCTACTATCTTCTTCGTTCTTCATCTTCTACCTTTCTTAATCATGAACCCAAGTGGGAATGAAGAGTTCAGAAGAACTCTGGGATCCTATACAAATCTCACTGCTGACTTCTATGGAAGAAGTATTACCATACCTCAAATCAGAGCTAGTAGATTTGAATTAAACCATCAACTTATTACTTTGGTATAGCAAAATTGTCAGTATTCTGAGCTTTCTCAAGAAGAACCTACAGAATTCCTGGCAGATTTCTTAAAGATTGCTGACACAGTACACAATGAGAGAGTAGACCAAGATGTCTACAGATTATTACTTTTTCCTTTTGCTGTAAAGGACCAAGCAAAAAGGTGGTTGGATAACCAGCCAAAAGCTAGTTTAAAAACTTGGAAACAGTTAGTGGACAAGTTTTTAAATCAATAGTTTTCCGAAGAGAGATGACCTAGCTGAGGCTGGACATCCAAGACTTCAACCAAGGAGATAGTGAATCTCTTTATGATGCCTGGGAGATGTATAGGAGGATGCTAAGAAAATGTCCCACTGAAATGTTTTTAGAATGGGTACAGTTAGACATCTTCTACTATGGGCTTTCAGATATGGCTAGAATGTCTTTGGACCACTCTGCTGGTGGTTCCATACACATCAAAAAGACCATTCGAGAGGCTCAAGAGCTTATTGAGACAGTTGCCACTAATCAGCATCTATACTCATCTCCCGAGGCCTCTATAAAAGGAGAGGTTAAGGCAGTAGTTGCTGAACCTAATCCTCCAGAGCAGGATGGCCCATTAACTCAGCAACTACATGCTGGAACTGCAAGAGGCTATACGAGAAACTCAGGCTTCTAACAGGAATATAGAAGCCCAGTTGAGTCAAACAAGGCAGCAGTTATCTAAGTAGATAATAGATGAATGCTAGGCTATTCAACTGAAGAGTGGAAAAACCTTAAGCACCCAACCTTAGTACAAAAGAACGAAAAGCCCATAGAAGATAACCAGGTCTTTGCACAAGATAACTCTGGGCGTTTGAACGCCCATAGAGGTATCCCTCTTGGTGTTGAACGCCAGGAAAGGGCAGAGACTAGGTGTTCAAACGCCCAGAGAGGTATCCCTCTTGGCGTTGAATGCTAGGAAAGGGCAGAGATTGGGCGTTCAAACGCCCAAGGGGGCAGTAGCATGGGCGTTGAACACCCAAACAAGGGAGGTCAGCCACTCACGGATAACAACCCTCCTAAGCAAGCTAGTAATCCCCATTCCAACATACATGGCATTCGGCCTCCATCAACCAAGGGTGATAATTATAAGGCTAAGATACCATTTCCTCATAAACTCTGTCAAGAGGAAAAGGATAAACAGTTTGCTCGTTTTGTGGAGTATCTCAGAACATTAGAGATAAAGATCCCTTTTACAGAAGCTCTTGAACAGATACCTTCTTATGCAAAGTTCATGAAGGACATTCTAAGGAGTGCAGTGCAAATAGTCCTCCTCACTGAGGAGTGCAGTGCAATCATTCAAAACAGCTTACCAGAGCAGCTTAAAGATCCTAGAAGCTTTATGATACCATGCACTCTAGGTGATGCTTGTACAAGGACAACTTTATGTGACCTTAGGACAAGCATCAACCTAATACCTGCTTCTTTAATAAAGAAACTCTATTTGACTGATGAAGCCAAACCAACCCGCATGTGCCTTCAACTTGCTGATGGTTCTATTAAGATACCATCAGGAGTAATAGAGGACATGATTGTCAGGGTTGAACCCTTTGCCTTTCCCACTGACTTTGTGGTATTGGACACGGAGGGGCACAAGAGTGCATCCCTTTTCCTAGGAAGACCTTTCATAGTTACAAGATGGACCCTCATTGATGTTGAAAAATGGGAAGTAACCCTAAGAGTCAACAAGGAAAAGTTCATCCTAAATGCTGTCAAAGCTATACAACATCCATACATTCTTGAGGAATATATGAGCATTGACCTCATTGATTCCCTGGTGGAAGAGGTGAACATGGCTGAAATGTTCAAGGACAGGCTTGATGATATCTTTGATGATACTCAGCCTGATTCAGAGGAACCTCTGGAAACCTCTGAGGAAACGGAGAAGCCTCCAAAGCTTGAGCTTAAGCCATTACCATCCTCCATGAAATATGCATTTCTAAGAGATGGAGATACCTATCCTATGATCATAAGCTCTGTATTAGAGCCACAGGAAGAAGAAGCACTAATTCAAGTGCTTAAAACACATATGACCACCCTTAGGTGGACTATAAGTGACCTTATGGGTATTAGGCCAGCCTGATGCATGCATAAAATCCTGCTGGAGGATAATGCCAAACCAGTGGTGTAAGCGCAGAGGCGATTGAATCTAGCTATGAAAGATGTAGTGCAGAAGGAAGTCACTAAGCTTAATGAGGTTGGGATTATTTATCCCATTTCTGACAGCCCCTGGGTGAGCCCTGTACAGGTTGTTCCTAAGAAGGGAAGAATGATAGTGGTTCACAATGAAAAGAATGAACTGATCCCTAAAAGGACAGTTACAGGGTGGCGTATGTGCATTGACTACAGAAGACTCAATGACGCCACCAAGAAAGATCACTTTCCTTTACCCTTCATTGACCAAATTCTAGAAAGACTAGTAGGTCATGCTTTTTATTGTTTCCTAGATGGATATTCTGGGTACAATCAAATAGCAGTAGATCCATAGGAGCAAGAGAAGACAGCATTAACATGTCCATCTGGCGTATTCACCTATAGACGAATGCCATTTGGCCTGTGCAATGCACCTGCCACCTTTCAGAGATGCATACTATCCATCTTCTCTGATATGGTAGAGAAGTTCCTTGAAGTATTCATGGATGACTTCTCTGTTTATTGAGACTCATTTGACTCCTGTCTTGATCATCTGACCCTAGTCCTGAAAAGATGCCAAGAAACAAACCTAGTTCTAAACTGAGAGAAATGCCACTTCATAGTAACTAAAGGCATTGTTCTTGGGCATTAGATTTCAAATAAGAGGATAGAGGTGGATCAAGCTAAGGTTGAATTGATAGAATGCTTGCCTCCACCTACTAGTGCTAAGGCAATCAGAAGCTTCCTACGACATGCAGGATTTTACAGGCGGTTCATAAAAGATTTTTCAAAAATCGCCAAACCCTGTGTAATCTCTTGGCCACTGATGTCCCATTCATCTTTGACCAAGAATTCTTGCATGCCTTTGAAACCCTGAAAGCTAAGCTTGTCACTGCTCCTATCATCTCTGCACCCAACTGGGACTTGCCATTTGAGCTAATGTATGATGCAAGTAATCATGCAATTGGCGCAGTCCTAGGTCAGAGACATGACAAGCTTCTACATGTTATTTATTATGCTAGTTGCGTATTAAATAATGCGCAGAAAAACTACACTACTACAGAAAAGGAGCTACTTGCAGTGGTTTATGCCATTGACAAGTTCAGATCCTACCTAGTAGGATCTAAGGTCATTATTTATACTGACCATGCTGCTCTAAAGTATCTACTCACTAAGCAGGATTCTAAACCCAGACTTATAAGATGGGTGTTACTCCTGTAAGAGTTTGATATAGAAATTAGAGATAGAAAAGGGACAGAAAATCAGATGGCTGATCACTTGTCCTTGATTGAGCCAATAGCAGGGACTTCTTCTCCCTCTAATGACATATCTGAATCCGTTCCAGATGAGAAACTCTTTGCTATCCAAACGATACCTTGGTTTGCAGACATTGCAAATTACAAGGCTATAAGGTTCATTTCCAAAGAGTTTACCTGGCAGCTAGCTTGGAAACTCATGCATGATTCAAAATATTACCTATGGGATGTGCCATATCTATTTAAGAGGTGCTCGGATGGAATAATCCAAAGCTGTGTATCTGAAGAAGAGGCACAGAGAATTTTATGGCATTGCCAAAGCTTTGACTATGGAGGACACTTTGGAGGTGAGCGAATAGCCACTAAGGTATCCAAAGTGGCTTTTACTGGCCTACACTTTTTAAGGATTCTAGAGAGTTTGCCCATAACTGGGATAATTGCCAAAGGGTTGGCAACCTTCCTCATGGTCACAGTATGCCTCAATAAGGAATTCTAGAGATCGAGTTGTTTGACATATGGGGCATAGATTTCACGGGACCATTCTCGCCTTCATACTCAAACATCTATATCCTTGTGGTAGTAGATTATGTGTCTAAATGGGTTAAAGCAATAGAAACACCCACTAATGACACTCGAGTAGGAATAAAGTTCCTCCAAAAGAATATCTTCAACAAATTTGATGTCTCTAGGACACTAATTAGTGATGGAGGAACTCATTTCTGTAACAGATAGCTGGATTCTGTCTTAAGCCGATACGGAGTTCACCATAAAGTAGCAACACCGTATCATCCCCAAATGAATGGGCAAGCTGAAGTCTCAAATAGAGAACTAAAGCGAATCCTAGAGAGGACAGTAAGTGCCTCTAGAAAGGATTGGGCTAGAAAGCTTGATGATGCTCTGTGGGCATACAGAACAGCTTTTAAAACCCCCATTGAAACTTCACCATATCAGTTAGTATATGGAAAGTCCTACCATTTACCAGTGGAACTAGAATACAAAGCCTATTGGGCTACTAGATTCCTCAACCTTGATGCTAAGGCAGCAGGAGAGAAATGACTTCTCCAACTAAATGAGTTGGATGAATTCCGCTTAAATGCATTTGAAAATGCAAAAATCGATAAGGAAAATGCAAAAAGGTGGCATGACAGGAAGTTATCTTCCAGAGTCTTTGAACCAAGACAGAAAGTCCTGCTCTTCAACTCAAGGCTCAGATTATTCCCTGGAAAACTCAAATTCCGTTGGAAGGGACCGTATGTGATTATAAGATTATCACTGATAAACCCATATTTTGTGATATATTTTGTGCTTAGTTTGAGTGGTTTATTCAATCCTTCACCCACTTATTCATATTGACTGCATGGTTTTACTTTCCCTTCCTTATTATGTGATGTATGTGAAAAACATGTTTCCTATGCTTTAAAATTAATTATTTTAATTACCTTTATTTCCATTCGATGCCATGATTAGTGTGTTGAGTAGTTTCAGATCTTCTAAGGCAGGAATGACTTAAAGGACGGAAAAGGAAACATACAAAAATGGAAGAAAAGCGTAAAAATGGAGTTTTGGAGAAACTGGCATCCACGCGATTGCATGGACGACGCGACCGCGTGCCAAGAGCAAATAAGCAGCGACGCGGCCGCATGACTGACGCAACTGCGCACCTAAAGAAGGACACCTATGACGCGGCCGCATGACTGACGCGACCGCGCGACAAGGAAAAAACTCCAATTGACGCGACCGCGTGATCCACGCGAACGCGTGACAGAGGCCACGCACCAAAAATTGCAGAAAACGCTCATAGCGAATTCTGAAGCCCTTTTTGGCCTAAATCCAAGTCCAGAAGGCATAGACCAGAGGTTATGAAGTGTGGGAATGCGTTCATTCAGAGAGTCTTGGCATATTTTTTACTTTTCATGATTTAGGTTTAGTTGGAGAGAGGTTCTCTCCTCTCTCTTTAGGATTAGGATTTAGGACTTCTCTTAGTTTTAGGAGTGACTTTCGATCCCAGGTTCAATGTTCTTTTACTTTATATTTATCTCTTATTCTCAGATACTTTAATGCTTATATTAGTTATGTTGCCTATTTGGCTTATGCCACATTCGTGATGATTTCCTTATTTAATGTTATTTGAGGTATTTCAATTTAATATTGCCTTCTTTTATTTGTGCCATTGATTATTCCCAATTTGAAGACAATTTCATTCCAGTAGAATTAATTTACTTTTCCCTTTTTGGTCTTGGTTAAGAAATCAGTAACTCAGGAGTTATCTTAGCTCAACATAATTGATAACTGTTATCTTTGCTAATTGAACTGAACTTCAATAATCCCAACCTTTTCTTAGGAAATAAATAGGATTCGAACGTCAAATTAATTAGTCCCTTGACTTTCCTTTGCTTTAGCAAAGGTCAACTAACTGGAATTAAGATTCAACTTTCATTATTATTGACAAGAATAACTAAGTCTGGACTTCCAATTTCTCATACCTTGCCAAAGGATTTGCTTTACAGTATTTATTTATTTTAATTGTCATTTAAATTAGTTGCCATATTTTTCCTCATTCTCAAAACCCCAATTTACAAAACCCATAACCAATAATAAGAACATACCTCCCTGCAATTCTTTGAGAAGACGACCCGAGGTTTAAATACTTCGGTTAACAATTTTAAGGGGTTTGTTACTTGTGACAACCAAATCGTTTGTACGAAGGGATTTCTGTTGGTCTAGAATCTATACTTACAACGCAATTTTATAAAATTCTTTACTAGCAAAAATCCTAACGTCAAAATGGCGCCGTTGCCGGGGAATTGCAAACGTGTGCCTTATTATTGGTTATTGTAAATATTTTTCAAAAAGAAATTTTTTTTCCTTTTTTGTTAGTTTTTGTTTTTATTATCTCTCACTACTATGAATTCTCACCCCTCTGGCTTCAAGTTTGATTCCAATGTTATTGTTAGGAATGGACACTATAATGAGAACAGGAATATGCATCAAGGTCAAAGCAATCAAAGATGGACGGAGCCAAGAGGATCTGATCAACCCTTTAGGCAACAACACCTTCCAAGATATCATGGATGAAGACCATTCTGCAATGCATACCAAAATGATAGATATCCTTAACATGAATTTGGACCACCATACTCACAAGCCTCTTTCCACCAAACACCTCCATATGACCCTAATCCTTATCCACCACACCAACAACCCTACGAGCCATACTTAGAACCACCACCTCAATATTCACCATCTCCATATCCTTATCAAGACGAACCACCTTCCTACTATGAACCCTTTCACCCAACAAATGAACCCTCCTATCCACCCCAAACCTCCACGAAGAAAGCATTTGCCAATCTGAACTTTACTATACAAGCTCTCGCCGCCCAAATCGGACTACCAAATACCTTCAATATACAACCCTCAAGCTCCAATGCACTTCCATCTCAACCACATAATGATCCACCCATCCCATCACCACCATCCGTGGAAGAGCACCAACATCCATCAATCTAAGAGCAACATGATCCCACTGATACTATTGACATAGAACAAAAGAGAAAGGATCATCTTCGCGAATCCATACTTCATAAGGAGCTCGACGAGGCACTAAAGGTGAAGGTAGTAGAGACCCTTGAAGTTGACAGCGCGGTTGAAGAACTAGTGAAAGAAGACAACAAGGAGGATTTTGTGCTTGAAGGTGAAGAAATAGTTGAAAAGAAAATCATCGAGGACGAATACGATTGCATACTTAAATACCTGGATCAAGATAGAAATCAGTTACCTTTCCGACGTTCGGACATTCAAAGAACCCCCATGGTTTCATATGGGAAATCTACTGAAGAATGTAGCAGGAAGGAAAAGTTGGGCACTCCGATGGATAGTGAGCAGCAAGATTTGATATTGGAACAAGTGGAGGAAGCCGGAGATTGATGAATTCTTATCTACATTTGAATCCTCTTCCATTGGACTTGATATGGAGTTTAAAGAAGATGAAACACAACATCCCATGCCCTTGGTGAACAATGAAGAAAAGATTAAATTGGAAGAAATTCACCAAAAGGAAGAGGTTAATATTGAAGATTACAAAGAGTTGGAAGATGTCGAAGAAGAGCAGAAGGAAGTGGAGCCTGTACGTTCATTAGAAACACTTCCCCCTAAGTTGCCACCATCCTTCACAACATTCAAGTGGGTAAAATTCGTATCCCTTAGCTTCCTAATTCCACTTGAATATGGGCTACTGGAGACGGATGGTCAACTTAGAGCTCTCTGCGGCATTAAGAGTAAGAAGAAGATGGTCAGTGATAAGTATTGTCCTACAAGGTTCAACATGGTTATGTTCCCAAAGTTTAACTGCAATGGTTGGTATAAAGCTCAATTGAATGGGGCTAAGAGGTTGTTTGGACACTTCAGTGAGAATTCTAAAGTTGAACCACCCGGATGGAATCATGATAATCAACTTGAAGACGGGTGCAGAAACAAGATTTGGGATCCCGGAGGATATTAGATTTGCAAACATTGGTGGAGATTCCTGGATAAGTACAAGCATAAACCACCAAAACAGGGAGCTCACCAAAGGTCCAACTTAAGGACTTTAACTAAAAGTGTTGGGTGGGAGACAACCCACCATGGTATGATCGTTCCTGTTTCCATTTTATTTCGTTTTTGTTTATTTTATATTGTTTATTTCTGTTGAACCTGGATACTATTCATAACATTTGCATTTAGCACTGCATACTGCATACATACATACCGACAAAAAAAAGGGCGTGCGACGCGACCGCATAGATCATGTGATCTCGTCAGTTGCGACAAAATACTACCCACGCAACCGCGTCACCCACGCAGCCGCGTGACCTGGAAATCGGCGTAAAAATCCAACGCCTAGAAAGTTGAGCAGGAATCGTGTGGCCATTGTGCGTTTCGCACAAAATGAACCACGCGGTCGCGTCCCTGACGCGATCGCGTCACATGCACCAACAACCAATCCCACGCGATAGCATGAGCGACGCGATCGCGTTGCATGGATTGCACACCACCTCAAAGGAGACCGAGAGTTGTGCTGAAGCGACGCTGGAATTGTGCGTTTCGCACGATTACCAGCGATGCGATCGCGTCGCTTACGCGATCGCGCCATTCATTATTTACCAATCCCATGCGATCGCGTCAGCCTAGCGATCGTGTCATCCCCATTCCACCCCAGCCACGCGACCGCGTGCTCCACGCGATTGTGTGGATTCAAATTTATAACCCCCAAGTCACGCGAACCCTATCCGTCACCCCCCCCAAAAACCCCATTCCTCTCTTCTCCCCAACCACCTAACAGCCACCCAACCACCACCCAGCACCCACCACCGACCACCGTCACCACCGCCGACCGCCCAGAACTCACCGCCATGCCCACATTACCTTACCGAACCCCCTGCCCCGAACAGCAACCACAACAGTCGCGCCACCCTCCTCCGCCGCACCGGACGCCATCGCCACTATCCCTCAGTCACTTTTCTGCCCCACTCTCCTTCATTCGCCTACCAGGTTCCGCAGAACGCCCCCTTCTATCATTCTTATTTCATCCCATATTTTTTTCTATTTCCATTTATCATTAGGCCAGTTAGATATGCATGTTGTAGTGGATTCTAGGTTGTTAGGTAGCCTAGGATGTGGTTAGTGGATTTAGGCCTGATAATTGCGCTGTTCATGTTTCTTGCTTTTTGATTTTCGCAATTCTGATGTTTCTGTGATGTTGCTATTGTTCATATGCTATACTTTCTTGTTTCATGCTGCTTTTTACATCGCCTTTTTCATGTTCATACCCCTTATATGTGATTGCAGCTATGTTTTATTTTTCATATGAACTGTTTTGTTGCTTTTTATTTTCCGGAACAGTTCAATTTTAGCCGAAATGCTGCCCAATTTTCTGTAAATTATTTCCATTCATGTCTTGGTTTTGGCATTTTCAACTGTGCTTTCCTTAGATTTCACCAAACCAATTCATGAATGCCAGGGCACGCATTCTTATTCTCTTTGATCTCCTGGTTCATAAATTGCATTCTTGATGTTTGATTCCAATTTTTGCTATTTCTATCTCTATCTGAATCATCATCAACCTATTTGCCTATTTGTTTTCCTATTTTTATTATATCTTGGTTTTCTATTTTTCAGGATGTCAGATTCCCAGAGAAAGGGAAAAGGAAAGGCTACCACTGGCAAACGTAAAAGAGGAGACTCATCTATGTCTATCATAGATCTTATGCATGATGCCTCCTGGCGGGAGAAACACTTTACCACGCAGGAGAAGGCTGACCAGCTACTCCCTGCTACTGATCCCATAAGGTTTGCAAATCGATACTGCGAGTTGAAATATCCGGCATTTGCAACCTCTAGGAACCTGTACTTAGAGCGGACTCTGAAAATTCCAAATGAACTCCAGCAATACACCTCTTATCAGATTAAAGAAAGAGGCTGGTTCTTCCTGGAGAGAAACCTTACAGAAGTCAATGCATCTTGGGTAAAGGAATTTTACTGCAATTACTTCATCACTTCCCTGGATGCAGTGAACCTAAGTGGCAAGCAGATACTGGTCACTAAAGAGGCCATTGAGGCCATTCTGCAGCTCC
Organism: Arachis duranensis; assembly: GCF_000817695.3. Classification (NCBI taxonomy): domain Eukaryota; kingdom Viridiplantae; phylum Streptophyta; class Magnoliopsida; order Fabales; family Fabaceae; genus Arachis; species Arachis duranensis. Next base: position 52,025,531 of record NC_029780.3, on the reverse strand, counting down.
CACCTAAGTCTGATCAGCTGATGGTTACAAAAGGGCTGAGGAGGACATGCGCTTTATGCGATTTGATTGGGATGCAGTCAAGGCGAGAATTACCCTTGACCCGACTGTTCCATGGGAATTGGGTCAGGACACCACCATGCCTAAGGGAATCAAGCAGATTTACTTAAATGATGAGGCTCGGCTATGGCACCAGATCTTGAGCAACTATGTTATGCCGAGTACCCATGAGACCGTGATACCAGCCGCTATGATCACCCTCCTTTGGTGTGTGATGGAGGGTAAGGACCTGTACTTGCCACGCTTTATCCGGTCCTACATGGCCAGGGTCCACGTCCGAGGCACTCTTCCCTTTCCCTATTTGGTTACAGAGCTGGGCCGTCGAGCTGACGTGCCTTGGGAGGATGCCGATGAGAAGTCACCGGCTGCAGACTGCAGGAAGATTATTTCTCACAGTAGGAACTTTCTAGCTTTGGGCTACAGACCCCCACCCTTCACTGCTACTGATGAGACAGCAACACGTTCCGCTGGTCCTTCTTCCTCCACAGCTACCCCTGCTGCCATTACTGCACCTCCACCTACCTCAGAACCAATTTATCACCTAGTGCACTGCTTGTTTCAGCAGCTAGACAGGATGGAGCGCCGCAACCGGCGCCGGTATGAGAGATCTGAGCGTCGCCGCCGGCGCCGTTATGAGCACCTGAAGCTGTTGATACGATCTGGCAGTGACATCCCCTCTGAGCCTAACACACCATCGGAGCCATCTGAGGAGGAGGCGGATGAGCATGAGGAGGAGACCCATCCACAGAGAGAGACAGAGCAGGCAGGCACAGAGCAGGCTGCACCACAGCAGGAGGTCCCACATCAGATCCAGGTTGTAGATCCCGAGATCCCTATATAGTCAGCACCCCCTCTGCAGCAGCTATATCCTTAGACCACCACCACAGAGACTCCAGCTACCCATCCTTCTGGAGATGACACTCCTTCACACCCAGCTTGAGTGAGCATCGAGGACGATGCTATTATTTAAGTGTGGGGAGGTTGCCATCTCTGGCGTATCTTTATTTTGGTGAACCACTACAAACTCTCTCTTATTTTGTTCATTTTCTGTATTTTTGCATATTTTTCTCTTTTTGCTTTTTATTGTACCTTTTGCATTTTGCACTTTGAGCTATATGTATACTACTTTGGATATTTTAGCTTGATTTGCACATTAGTTTTACTAGTTTTATTTTAAGTGGATTAATTAGTATAGTTTACCCTTTTTAGTATATGATAGTTGACTTGATTGAAAAATAAATAGGAAGTAAGCTAGATACTTTAACATAATAGAAACAATCCACACCTTGTATATATAGCATTACATGTTAGTTAGTTAACAACATTTCATCAAGGAGAAACACTAAAACCTTAAAGGCCACCCAAAACAATTTTTTTTTATGAGAATAATGGGAAATTTTAACTAAACCTGCATGACATATATGAATGATATATGATTTATGAGTTTGAGAATATACAGCCTGTGAGTTTTGAGCTTAATTGTATGGTTACATTTAAACCATAATATTTTATTCCTGTGTGTTCCATCCTTCTTTTTTATTCTGGTGTTCTTTGCTTTGTTTTAATCTATATGTCCGATTATGGAATATAGATACATACCATGAGAGTGATTGAGGCCATGTTTGATTATTAACTCACTTATCCCAAATAAAGCCTGCCTTTTATGTCATCCTTGTTAGCCCCCTTGAGCTTTAATCCCCTTCTATTTTATAACCACATTACTAGCTTTAAGCAAAAAAACAAAATAAAAATCCCAAGTTGAATCCTTGGTTAGCTTAAGATAGAAATTGTGTATTGTTAAAGTGTCGGGAAACCTATTGGGAACATGGATAATGAAAAACAGGGTAGAAAGTTGAAAAGAATAAAGATGTTCCAAATTAAGAATTTTTGGGAAACATGCTCATGTGAAATTAAATTAATTAAATTACCATGTGCATAAAAAAAAAAGCAATGCACATAGAATAAAAATAAAATATGAGCATGTAATATCAAAAGTGGGAAAAATATGGGAAAACAGGTAAAGAAGCTTTACTTTAGAAATTATGTATGTTAGGTGAGATCTTAGACTAATTAAGGATTCACTTATTAGCTCACTTAGCTTTATACATATACCCTTACCTTTACCTTTACCTTGGCCCCATTACTACCTTACTTAAAGACCTCATGATTTTTGGTATGTCTATATTTTATAATTGTTGATTGGTTAGATGAAGAACAAAGTTATAGAAAGTAAGGATAAAAAGAAGAATAGAGTGATTAACCTAATAAACCCTGAGTGATTAGAGAGTAAACACAAAATTCGGTGAGGGTTCAATAACTCATCAACATATATCTATGCTTAATTTGTTATTTGTCTTGCAAGTTTATAAAATATTTTTCTTCCCATCTCAAGTGTAAAGTGCTTTAACATTATCTAAGGTTGGCTATGTATATATGAGTCCTTAAGAATGTAAATTGATTTAACTACATGTAAGCTTTATATATGAGTGAATAAAATTAGAATTGCATCATGCATTTAGTTAGTTGCATTTAGGTTAGAATTACATTGCATGGCATTCCACCACTTCAACCTCACTTTTTACCTTGGATATAGCATGAGGACATGCTATTGTTTAAGTGTGGGGAGGTTGATAAACCCATATTTTGTGATATATTTTGTGCTTAGTTTGAGTGGTTTGTTCAATCCTTCACCCACTTATTCATATTAACTGCATGGTTTTACTTTCCCTTCCTTATTATGTGATGTATGTGAAAAACATGTTTCCTATGCTTTAAAATTAATTATTTTAATTACCTTTATTTCCATTCGATGCCATGATTAGTGTGTTGAGTAGTTTCAGATCTTCTAAGGCAGGAATGACTTAAAGGATGGAAAAGAAAACATATAAAAATGGAATGAAAGCTTAAAAACGGAGTTTTGGAGAAACTGGCATCCACGCGATCGCATGGACAACGTGACCGCATGCCAAGAGCGAAGAAGCAGCGACGCGGCCGCATGACTGACGCGACCGCGCACCTAAAGAATGACACCTATGACGCGGCCGCATGACTGACGAAACCGCGTGACAAGGAAAAAACTCCAATTGATGCGACCGCGTGACCCACGCGGACGCGTGACAGAGGCCACGCACCAGAAATTGCAGAAAACGCTCATAGCATATTCTGAAGCCCTTTTTGGCCCAAATCCAAGTTCAGAAGGCATAGACCAGAGGTTATGAAGTGTGGGAATGCGTTCATTCAAAGAGTCTTGGCATATTTTTTACTTTTCATGATTTAGGTTTAGTTGGAGAGAGGCTCTCTCCTCTCTCTTTAGGATTAGGATTTAGGACTTCTCTTAGTTTTAGGAGTGACTCTCGATCCCAGGTTCAATGTTCTTTTACTTTATATTTATCTCTTATTCTCAGATACTTTAATGCTTATATTAGTTATGTTGCCTATTTGGCTTATGCCACATTCATGATGATTTTCTTATTTAATGTTATTTGAGGTATTTCAATTTAATATTGCCTTCTTTTACTTATGCCATTGATTATTCCCAATCTGAAGACAATTTCATTCCAGTAGAATTAATTTACTTTTCCCTTTTTGGTCTTGGTTAAGAAATCAGTAACTCAGGAGTTATCTTAGCTCAACAAAATTGATAACTGTTATCTTTGCTAATTGAACTGAACTTCAATAATCCCAACCATTTTTTAGGAAATAAATAGGATTCGAAGGTCAAATTAATTAGTCCCTTGAAAGCAAAGGTCAACTAAGTGGAATTAAGATTCAACTTTCATTATTATTGACAAGAATAACTAAGTCTAGACTTCCAATTTCTCATACCTTGCCAAAGGATTTGCTTTACAGTATTTATTTATTTTAATTGTCATTTAAATTATTTTCCATATTTATTCCTCATTCTCAAAACCCCAATTTACAAAACCCATAACCAATAATAAGAACATACCTCCCTGCAATTCCTCGAGAAGACGACCCGAGGTTTAAATACTTCGGTTAACAATTTTAAGGGGTTTGTTACTTGTGACAACCAAATCGTTTGTATGAAGGGATTTCTGTTGGTCTAGAATCTATACTTACAATGCGATTTTATAAAATTCTTTACTAGCGAAAATCCTAACGTCAATCACCTTATGGACACATATAACTTCAAGGAAAAGATCCTGAAAACAGGTTCACTGTCAATGGACAGAAGGTTAAGCATTACCTTGAAGGAGATATAGGGCCAGAAGGCTCAACACTGCGACTAAGTTAAGCACAGTAAAGTCAAGCTTATGACATTAAAGAAGCGCTTGTTGGGAGGTAACCCAATAATCACTCATACTTTATTAATTTTCTAGTTGTTTCCATTTTAATTAGTTTTCTGGTCTATATTCCGTAGCAACACAACAGGAGCACCTTCCTTTAGAATTGATTTGTGGTGCCTGAACAATTAATTCTATTTAGAATTTCTGGTGAGAAAGCATCTAACTTGAATTCCATATTCCCGTCCTCAGCATACACAAAGTCAGAACTTAAATAAACTCTTTCTTCTCAAAGTAACCTTGCAATGATTTTTAATTAGTTTTTCATTGTATTTTAAGTTAATTTTAATAATAGTGATCATGAATAGTGCTTAAAAAGAGACAGAATGATGTAGAATAGCAAACAGAATAGGGTGACAATTGGGCGTTCAAAACACCCATGTAGGCAGCAATCCTGTCGTTAAACAACAGCCAAGGAGCCCTGGCTGTACATTTAACGCCCTGAAGGTAGGGGTGAGCACGGGCCGATTTGGTTCGGGTTTATGGTAAAATTAGAACCGAACCGATCAAAATGTAATTGGTTCGGTTTGGTTTGGATTTGCGATTTTTTGTATATGTATCCGAACCAAACCAAACCGATTAAGAATGGATTGGTTCAGTTCGGGTAATTGGGTACCCGATGAATTTGATATTCATAAAAAAAAATCAAATTTTTATCTTAAAAATTCAATAAGTATAATAAATATGTAACATCAATAGAAATAATCCAAACACGTTAAATACCAAATACATTAAAAACTAAACTCATTAAAATCCAAACATATTAATATTGAATAATCATTGTCTAATAGAAAAGCCATATATATTTTAAATTTTTTTATTTAATTAATATATGATCGGGTTCGCGGGTGGGTTCCGGTTCTATATTCAATCTTCTCTTAATTCAACTCATCTTCTTTCAATCCAATTTCAAAATTTCTTTGATTTTTAAATCAAATCTTGTTCAAATACCTCAATTTCAATTTAATTTCAAAATTAAAACATTTTTTTTCAAAATTTTTCAAATCCTTTTTCAAAATTTCATATCTTTTACAAATTGTTTTCAAAATCTTTCAAAATATTTTCTTATCTTGTTCATATCTTTTATTAAACTTTCAAATCCTTTTCATACTTCTTATCTTGTCTTTAATGCCTTTTCTACCCTCTTAAAATCTTTTCCTATCTTTTAAATTTAACAACTTATCTTTTTTATCTTTTTTCAAAAATATTTATCTTTTATTCATGATTATTTTCGAAAATCCCTCCCCCTCCCTATTTATATGTGTGACGGTGCCCTTGATGATCGGATTTTTGTGTGGTATAGAATTCACAAATAAATTTTTGTTGCAAGTATAGTTTCTAAACCAACAAAGAATCCTCTCATATAAAAATTTGGTTGTCACAAGTAACAAACCCCTATAAAAATAAACTGAAGTATTCAAATCTCGAGTCATCTCTCAAAGGAATTGCAGGGTAGTGTTCTTGTAATCGGTTTTGGACATGTATATTTTGGGGTTTTGAATAAGAAACAAGAAATGTAAATTGCAAGAATAAAACTAATAACTAGAAAAGGTCTTGGCAAGGTATGAGAACTAGAAGTCCTATCCTCATTATCTTCATCAATTGTGATGACAATTGTTCATTGCTTCACTTAATTAACCTCCAACCATGAAGGAAAGTCAAGTGAAAGTAATCAATTTGATTCCTCAAGTCCTAGTGAACTCCAAAGGAAACACTAGCTTTAGTGGAATTCAAATCAATTAGCAACTTCTAATTATCAATCAACGAGGACTTTGACAATTCAAGAGTCACCAAGGCCAAGAGGAGAAAAATCTACTCTAGCATCCTTCCAAGCATTTTATCAAACACTTGGAAGGCAGAAAAGGAAAGTAAAATCAAATTGCAAGAAAAGAAGATCTACAACTACTAATTGCAAGGAAATTAACAACAACAATCAAACAAGGCACAATTAACATGAATTACCTCAAATTGCATTAAAAGGAAATAAAAGGAACATGTGTGTATCAACAACAAAGTACACAAAATAAGGGAAATTACAACAAAAGAATAAAAGAACATGATGTAGCAACAAAAAATTGAGAAGAATAAGTAAATAAGAAGAAGAATTAAAGCCTAAATCTAGAGAAGAGATTAACCTAATCCTAATCCTAATTCTAGAGAGAAGAGAGAGCTTCTCTCTCTAGAAACTACCTCTAACTACAGCTAAAACTAAAATATAAACTAATTGGTAACTAACTTCCTAGTCACTTCTAATCCTCCTTCAATCCTTGGGTTTAATAGCATCAGAAGTGAGTTTGATTTGGGCCTGGGAAGCCCAGAAATCGCCCCCAGCGGATTCACTTTAAGTGGGTCATGTGCGAGCACCGACGTGTACGCGTGGGTCATGCGTACGTGTCGCTTGAAAATTTGCTATCCACGCGTACGCGTCGCCATGCGACCTCCCATCCACGCGTGCGCGTCTGCTGTGCGTGCGCGTCGATCTCAGCATCCCAAATCCTTGATTTTTCATGATTTCTCCTCTTTGCATGCTTTTCTCTTCATTCCCTTGATCCATTCCTAGCCTTTTCAACCTAAATTCACTAACAAACACATCAAGACATCTAGTAGAATCTAAGGTCAATCAAAATTAACAAATAAAGGGCCTAAAAAGCATGTTTTTATACTTAAGCACAATTTAGGAGAAAATTATGAAACCATGCTATTTCATTGAATAAATGTAGGAAAAGTGGATAAAATCCACCTAAATTAAACACAAAATGTACCACAAAATAGTGGCGCATGTCCTCATGCTTAACCAAGAAGGGAAGAAAGGGTATTATCATTTATTCAATGCAGATAAACTATATGTAACCTACCTAAATGCACCTATCTAAATGCAAGTGCCTAAATGGATGCAAGTACTTAGTCAAAATAAATCAATTCCCAAGAAAACCAATATAAGCATAAGCGCTAAGGGTATTAACAACCAAGTCAAACCACAATTGAATTGAGTTATTAAAGATTATACAAACTTGCAAGAGAGGAAATGATTCTAGGTGAAAACATGTAATTGAGCATCAAACCCTCACCGGATGTGTATCCGTTCTAGTCGCTCAAGTATATAGGGTTAATCACTCAATTCCCCTTAATCATGCTTTCCAAGATTTGTTTTTCATTTAACAATCAACAATTATTCAATGCATCCATACAAATATCATGAGGTCTTTTTTGGATTGTAATGGGGTTAGGATCAAGGTAAGGATACATATGGTCAAGTGAGCTTGAAATTTGAATCTTTGACCAACTTAAACTTCCCACCTAACCCATGACAACCTATACAATTTCAAAGCTAACCTAACTACCCATTCTTCACTTTTTCACATACTCATGCATTTTCATTTCACTTCACTACCACACATATGCATTGATTATTATTGAGCTTCACTTTGGGGCATTTTGTCCCTTTTTTTATTGCTTTTCTTTTTCTTTTTATTTTCTTTTCTTTCTATTATTTTCT
>NC_029780.3:52014510-52014908 GCF_000817695.3 Arachis duranensis | reverse complement strand
ACCCTTTTCTTTTCCTTGATTTCAGCCCTTGTAGGAATGTTTCTTATTATTCCTATTCTCTGGGTTTGAATTGGAGCTTTATCTGCTCTTTTTAGGGTTTGCTCTGGATGAAGAGCTTCATATTCTCTAAAAGATTCCTTTGCCTCTTCCAGTGTTAAAAATCCTCCTTTATGAATTATCCTTGATTGCTGTGTAAATGGTGCTGCTTTTTCCCAGGCATCATATACTCCTTTCATGGGGCCATTATAAATTACATAATATTTTTTATCTTGGGTGGATTTTTTGATAATTTCAGCAATTGTTTTATTTTTTGGAATTTTTTCCTCACCTGATTTGTCCACCACGCTTAGTTGGCTGAACTCTGATGGTTTTGGTTGTTGTGTTGATTTCATTGCTTT
>NC_029780.3:52012579-52014378 GCF_000817695.3 Arachis duranensis | reverse complement strand
ATCTAATGCGTTGTAGACGAACTCCATTCTCTTGTTAATGTATCTGCAATAACATTTTTGTCACCCTTAATATATTCAATTTTTATTGGATATTGTAACAAAAATAATTGCCATCTTACCAATCGTCCATGATTATAATCAACTTTTAAATTGTATCGAATGAAACCTGTTATGTAACTTGAATCTGTCCTTAATGTAAATTCTTTGGGTAGTAAATCAATTTTCCATTTCTTAAGAGATTTAATTGCTGCTAGAGTTTCCCTTTCATGAGTAATATATCTCTGTTCTGTTGGAGTAAAAGTCCCTGAAATATACCTGCAGAGTAATTCCTTTGAGGAATATTTAGAATCTAGTGATTATTTTTCTTGTTCCAAACTTTTTATAGCTTTCTTAGCTTTTAGACATCCTGACCAAGTTATGTCTGAAGCATTTGTTTCTACTATTAAGTAATCATTTTTTTCTGGAATATAAAGTTCTGGAAGTTTTTCATATAATTCTTTAACTCTTTGAATTTGCATGCTATCATTTTCATCCCATTTCCATTCTTTTTTAGTACTTATTTTCTATCTTTTTCATCCCATTTCCATACTTTTTTAGTACTTATTTTTGGAAATAAACTTTTAGTGTATTCTGTTATATTCTTTAAAAATCCCTGATCAGAAATACACCCTAAAAATCTTTGTAATTGTTTTCTATCTTCTATTTTATTAGGAAATAAATTTACCTTTTCTAGAACATTTGGTTGAAGTTTTAGCTTTCCTTGAGTGGATAGAATTAATCCAAGAAACTCTATTTCTTGTTTTGCTATTCTTGCTTTTTTTTTGCTAAGAACTAGTCCTTTTTCTTTACATCTTTCTAAAACTATTAATAATTTTTGAAGATGATCTTCTTTATCCTGTTTTGTAAAAATTAGTATATCATCAATGTATACTAAAACAAATTCATTTAACTCTTTTAGATTTTCTTCCATAAATCTTTGATAAATACCTGGGGCTTGCTTTAATCCGAATGGTAATACATTCCATTCATAAAGCAACACGCTTGTTGATTCTTTTGTTGGGCAAGTAAAAGCAGTTAATTTCTTTGTTTCTTCGTCTAAACGAAGTTGCCAATATCCTGATTTTGCATCAAGAGATGAAAACCAAGTTGCTCCTTTTATCTTTTCTAAAATAGAATCTTTTCTTGGAAGTTTATGAGCATCACCAATAGTTGCTTCATTCATCTTCTTATAGTTAATAACCATTCTTCGTGTTCCCCTTTTAATTTCATTATTGTTTTCGACATAAAAGGCTAGAGCCGCATGAGGACTTTTACTTAATCTTATAATTCCTTTTTCCAAAAGATCTCTACATTCTAAAAAGAACTCTTCTCTATCTCTTGCGGAATAAAGAATTTTATTTGGAACATTTATTTCTTTTGTGGGATCTTTTAATTTAATGCTTACTAATTCGTTATTTGTATTTTTAATATCTAAAGGATTTTCAGCACAAATTTCATCCAACAGTTCTTCTATTTTTGTTTCAAAATTATTTTTTGGAATATTTATCTGAAAGTATAGATTTAAATAACATGTTTCTAATATAGAAAATATTTTAAATTTTAAGATCTTATCTATAGTAGTAGTTGGTATTTTTATACGTTTTGATTTTTGATTTATTGAAGAATCGTGTGGAGCTTTTAAAACTATATATGTTAATTCTTGAATGAATGGATGATATAGCTTTAAAAAGTTATTTCCTATGATAAAATCCATTCCAGAATCTAACATATATATAGATGGAACAATGAACCTATAATTT
>NC_029780.3:51994634-52011023 GCF_000817695.3 Arachis duranensis | reverse complement strand
TATATATATATATATTATTTTCCTTTTGTTTTTCTCTTTTTTTCTTTTTGATGTAATAATATATAAATAGCAATGCATATGGTTTAAACATTTGATTAACACATGAGTATGTACTCAATTTCCAATTTTTTCAACAAAATTACAACTCACGCCTTTTTCCAACCAATGTCCCAAATTTCTCCACACTTGAATTATACACATTGACTAGCCTAAGCTAATCAAAGATCCAAATAAAGGACATTTATTGTTTTTCGCTTTAAGGCTTGTAATGTGCTAAATTAAGAACAAAGTGGATTTAAAATAAGCTCAAAATTGGCTAACAAAGGTTGATGGGAGGTAGGCTATTTGGGTAAGTGAGCCACATAAAACAATAGCCTCAATCATATATATGCATGTATACAAGGAATAATGGACATAAAGAATCAAACAAATCAAGGATCACAATCATAGAAAGAGAACAATGCACACAAGAAGGAAATAAAGTGGTTATAAGATGTAACCACACTATTAGGCTCAAAACTCACAAGCTTGTGTTCTTAGCTCAAAACATGATCCACAAAATATAATTCAAGCGAGTTCAATGAGGAAAATTTTTTCACTCAAATCAATCAGGCCGTATAAGTAAATTTCTTGGAAAATCACAATATTTTGACAAAGTTTATTTCCTAAATGCAATGTTGTGATTGAGAAAATTTTTAAAATTATCTTAGTTTATCCCTTTTTTTTTCAATCAACCCAAATTCTCTTATGTGAAAAGGGTTAACTAAGCTTCAATAATCTAATATTGTTTTTCGAATCACAACCACTAAACTAAAATAACTGCATATATATATATATATATACTATCAATTATAAATGGGAATCCAACTAAAAGTATCAAAACACACACAACCAAATATGCTAAGTGCAATAAACTAAAAGTATGCAAAAATACCAATATGTACAATAATACAAAGTGCAGTAAACGATAGTGCAAGTACTAAAATAAGATAAAATAAAACAACTAAGACTGAAGTCTAAAATCGTCAACTAAAATAACATCTTTGCCGACGACGTCGACCTCCCCACACATAGAATGAAGCATCGTCCCCAATGCTACAAGTGGGACTAGGTGGAAGGATTGACACCTGCATCTGGCTGGCGCTCTGGCTGTGGCTGTGGCTATGTAGAAGCTTGAATCTCTGGAGGTGTCTCTGTCTGCCCAGCCTCCTCCTTATGATCTGTGATAAACCGCTATTTTACAGTTTATCTTGTGCTTAATTCAGTAGATTTTACCCATTATTCTCACACTTATTCATAGAAATCGCATGTTTTACATTTTCCTTCCTAATTTTGTGCTATGATTGAAAACATGCTTCTTTGGCCTTAAATTTGCTATTTTTAATCCTCTCATTACCATTCGATGCCGTGATATGTTTGCTGAGTGTTTTCAAGATTTATAGGGCAGAAATGGCTTATAGGATGGAAAGGAAGCATGCAAAAGTGGAAGGAATACAAGAAATTGAAGGAATTGCAAACCTGTAAAGCCTGACCTCTTCGTATTAAATCGATCATAACTTGAGATACAGAGGTCCGAATGAGCCGGTTCCAGTTGCGTTGGAAAGCTTACATCCGGGGCTTCAAAATGATATGCAATTTGCTATAGTTGCCTTGTTGTTAGGCGACGCGTACGTGATGAGCGGATATTTTATACACTTTTTGGTGGTATTTTCATGTAGTTTTTAGTATGCTTTAGTTACTTTTTAGTATATTTTTATTACTTTTTATGCAAAAATCATATTTTTGGACTTTACTATGAGTTTGTGTGTTTTTCTGTGATTTCAGGTATTTTCTAGCTGAAATTGAGGGAACTGAGCAAAAATCTGATTCAGAGGCTGAAAAAGGACTGCAGATGATGTTGGATTCTGACCCTCCTGCACGCAAAATAGATTTTCTGGAGCTATAGAAGCCCAATTGGTGCGCTCTCAATTGCGTTGGAAAGTAGACATCTTGGGCTTTCCAGCAATGTATAACAGTCCATACTTTTCTCGAGATTTGATAGCACAAACTGGCGTTTTAACGCCAACTTTCTACCCTTTTCTGGCGTTAAACGCCAGAACTGGCATAAAAGCTGGAGTTAAACGCCCAAACTAGCACCAAAGCTGGTGTTTAATGCCAAGAATAGCCTATGCACATGAAAGCTTCAATGCTCTGCCCAAACACACACCAAGTGGGTCCCGGAAGTGGATTTCTGCACTATCTATCTTAGTTTACCCATTTTTTGTAAACATAGGTTACTACTTTAGTATAAAAACTACTTTTAGAGATTTATTTTATACCTCATGACATTTTACATCTGAATTTGTATCTTCTACGGTATGAGTCTCTAAACCCCATGGTTGGGGGTGAGGAGCTCAGCTGTGTCTCGATGGATTAATGCAATGATTTCTCTTTTCTATTCAATCACGCTTGTTTCTATTCTAAGATATTCATTCGCACTTCAACATGATGAATGTGATGATCCGTGACACTCATCACTATTCTCAACTTATGAACGTATGCCTGACAACCACTTCTGTTCTACCTTAGATTGAGTGTGTATCTCTTGGGTTCCTGGTTCACGAGTTTGATTGCCTCTGCTGACAATAGAGCGTTCAAATCCGTGAAAGCAGAGTCTTCGTGGTATAAGATAGAACCAATTGGCAGCACTCTTGAGATCCGAAAAGTCTAAACCTTGTCTGTGGTATTCCGAGTAGGATCTGGGATGGGGTGACTGTGACGAGCTTCAAACTCACAAATGTTGGGTGCAGTGACAGTGTGCAAAATGATCAATGGATCCTATTCCAGAACAAGTGAGAACCAACAGATGATTAGCCCTACGTAACCCGTAGTTGGACCATTTTCACTGAGAGGATGTATGGTAGCCATTGACAACAGTGATTCACCAACATACAGCTTGCCATGGAAGGAACCTTGCGTGCATGAAAAAGACAACAACAGGAAAGCAGAGATTCAGAAGACCGAGCATCTCCAAAACCTCAACATGTTCCTCATTACTGAATCACAAGTACTTTTTATTTCATGCTAGTCATTCTTCATAAACAAAAATCATTTTTATCCTTAATCTCCTGACTAAGAGTTACAAGAAAACCATAGCTTGCTTCAAGCCGGCAATCTCCGTGGGATCGACCCTTACTCACGTAAGGTATTACTTGGATGACCCAGTGTACTTGCTGGTTAGTGGCACCGGAGTTGTGAAACGTGTAAATCACAATTCCGTGCACCAAGTTTTTGGCGCCGTTGCCGGGGATTGTTCGAGTTTGGACAACTGACGGTTCATCTTGTTACTTAGATTAGGAATAATTTATTTTTGTTGGTTTAGAGTTACTAATTTTGAGTCTTTTGTTTGAGTTTAGTTTCATGTTTTAAGTTTGGTGTCCTCTTTGTGTTTTTCCTTTTAATTTTCGAAAAAATTATGTTTGGTTTTCTAAAAATGCTAAGTTTGGTGTCTTTTGTTGCTTATTATCTTATACATTTTTGAATTATTAGTGTTCCAAGTATAAAAATTTTTAAGTTTGATGTCCTTTGTGTTCTTATTTTCTTAAATTTTTTTTCAAAAAGTGTTCTTGGTGTTCATCTTGACATTCAAAATTTTCTTGTTTGTTTCTATTGTTTTACTCTAAAAATTTCAAGTTTGGTGTCAGTTTGTTGTTTTTCTCTCTCCACATTAAATTCAAAAAATCAAAAAAATATCTTTTCCTTTAAGTCCTCATAAAATTTCGAATCCCTTGTGTTGACTTGGTCAAAATTTTTAAAATCATATCTTTTTCAAAACTTCCCAACCACTTTCTCTTATTTTCGGTTTTCAAAAAAAAAATTTAAATAATAAATATAATATTTCTATCTCCAATCCACATCATCTCCCTTTCGCCCTCATGGACTTAAGTGGAGTGAACAGTCCAGAAGGACTCTGGGGTCATATGCTAACCCCACTACTGCTTCTTATAGGAGTAGTATCTGTATACCCCCCATAAGAGCTATCACTTTTGAGCTAAATCCTAAGCTCAATATCATGGTGCAGCAAAATTGCAGTATTTCGGTCTTCCACAGGAAGACCCTACTGAGTTTTTGGCACAGTTCTTACAAATTGCTAACACAGTACGTGATAAGGACGTGGATCAGGATGTCTACAGATTATTGCTGTTTTCATTTGCTGTAAAAGACCAAGCTAAGAGGTGGTTAAATAACCAACCTGATAAACCACTATTTTATGGTTTATCTTGTGCTCAATTGAGTGGTTTTTATCAAGCCTTTTCCCACTTATTCATATGATTTGCATGGTTTCACATTCTCCTTCCTGATTTTGTGCTATGATTGAAAACATGCTTCTTTGACTTTTATTTTCTTTTATTTAAATCCTCTCTTGTTATCATTCGATGCCTTGATATGTGTGTTAAGTGATTTCAGGGATTACAGGGCATGAATGGCTCAGAGGATGGAAAGGAAGCATGCAAAAGTGGAAGGAATACAAGAAGTTGAAGAAACTGCTAAGCTGTCCAGCCTAACCTCTTCGCACTCAAATGGTAATAACTTGAGCTACAGAGATCCAAATGACGCAGTTCTAGTTGCGTTAGAAAGCTAACATTCAGGACTTTACAACGATATATAATTTGCCATAGCTGCCCCAAAGTTAAGTGACGCAAACGCGTGGATGACGCGTCCGTATCGCATCTGCGAACTTCAATCCACGCAAACGCGTGGACGATGCCTCCGCGTCACTTTGCCACGACCTGTACGGACCAGAAAGCACTGGAAGTTAATTTTGGACTGTTTTTGACCCAGTTCTCGGCCCAAAAAACACAGATTAGAGGCTGGGAGTGGAGCAGAATCAGATCATACACTCATAACACACTTTTCATAATTTTAGATGTAGTTTTTAGAGAGGAAGGCTCTCTCCTCTCTCTTAGGATTTAGGATTAGGATTAGGAGTAGGATTTCAACTTCTTCATCACAGGTTCAATCTTCCTTTAATTTATTTTCTACTTTTATTTATTACTTTAGTTGATTACTTGATGTTGCCAATTTGGCTTATGGATTTCTATGTTCAATCTAACTTTCTATTTAATATAATTCGAGGTATTTCAGATCTATGATTTGTTTCTTTTATTTATGATATAAATAATTTAGATTTTTCTACCTTTTGGCTTTGGTTGATTAATTGGTGTCTCTTGAGTTATCAAACTCATTGTTGACTGAAAATTTGAATTCTTCAAGAATTAATTCGAGTTCTACTAACTCTAGCCTTTCCCAAGGAAAGACTAGGACTTGAGGAATTAAAATTAATTCATCCACTTAACTTACCTTCATAGTTAGAGGTTGACTTTGTGGGAGAAAAATCCAATTCTCATCATGATTGATAAGGATAATTGGGATAGGACTTCCAGTTCTCATACCTTGCCAAGAGCTTTACCAGTTATTATTTTGACAACTTGTTATTTTACATTACTTGTTCAACCCTTTTGAAAACCCCAAAATATACCTTTGCATAACCAATAATAAGAACATACCTCTCTGCAATTCCTTGAGAAGACGACCCGAGGTTTAAATACTCGATTATCAATTTTAAAGGGGTTTGTTACTTGTGACAACCAAAACATTTGTACGAAGGGACTTTAGTTGGTTTAGAAGCTATACTTGCAACGGGAATTTATTCTGAATTCTAGACCACAGAAAAGTTCCTCTCTTCACAATCCAAAGCCAGCATAAGAACATGGAAACAGTTGTCAGACAAATTCCTAAATCAATATTTCCCTCCAAAAAGGATGACACAGCTAAGGCTGGACATCCAAGGCTTTAAACAAGAGCATCATGAATCTCTTTATGATGCTTGGGAGAGGTACATAGAGATGCTAAGGAAATGCCCCTCTGAAATATTTTCCGAGTAGGTACAGTTAGACATCTTCTATTACGGGCTTACAGAAAAAGCCCAGATATCTCTAGACCACTCAGCTGGTGGATCTATAAACATGAGAAAAATAATTGAAGAAGCTCAAGAGCTCATAGATACAGTTGCTAGAAATCAGCATCTGTACTTAAGTAGTGAGTCCTCCATGAAAGAAGAGGCTAAGGCAGTATCCACTAAACTTAGTCCTCCAGAACAAGTTGCTGAACTCAATCAGCAATTGTGTTTTCTAATAAAACAGCCAGCAGAATTCAAAGAAATGCTACAAGAAACCAAAAATGCCAACCAGAATATGAAAAAATAATTGAATCATACAAAACAGTAATTATCCAAACAGATAATAGAAGAGTGCCAAGCTGTTCATTTAAGGAGTAGGAAGACATTACATACCTCAACTCAAAGCAGCAAAAAGTCAAGAAAGGAACAATTAACAGAGGATGAGCAAATCACTGCCCAAAATCCTTTTGAGGACAGTAAGAGCCCAGAGAGGAATACTTCCGGCATTTGAATGCCAGAAAAGGGCAAAGAATTGGCGTTAAATGCCCAGTGGATGCCCACTTCTGGCATTCAAACGCCAGAAAAGGGGAAAAACTGGCGTTAAATGCCCAGTCCATGTCCAGTTTTGGCGTTCAAACGCCAGAAAAAGGGGAAAATCTGGCGTTAAACGCCCATCCAGCCCCCAATCATGGCGTTCAAACGCCAATGAGGGATCAGACACCTGCAAGTGCTGATAGTAACCCCTCTAAGAAGGCTTCTCAAACCACCTCTGTAGGAAATAAACCTGTAGCAACTAAGGTTGAAGAATACAAAGTCAATATGCCTTATCCTCAGAAACTCCGCTAAGCGGAACAGGATAAACAATTTGCTTGCTTTGCAGACTATCTCAGAACTCTTGAAATAAAGATTCTGTTTGCAGAAGCACTTGAGAAAATACCCTTTTATGCTAAGTTCATGAAAGAGATCTTAAGTCATAAGAATGATTGGAGAGAAATTGAAAATGTTCTCCTCACTCAAGAATGCAGTGCAGTCATTCTAAAAAGCTTACGAAAGAAGCTTAAAGACCCTATAAGCTTTATGATACCATGCACATTAGAGGGTACTTGTACCAAGATAACTCTATGTGATCTAGGGGCAAGTATCAACCTGATACCTGCATCCACTATTAGAAATCTTGGTTTGACTAAAGAAGTCATACCACCCCGGATATGTCTTCAACTTGCTGATGACTCTATTAAAATGCCATCAAGCGTGATTGAGGACATGATTGTCAAGGTTGGACCATTCGCCTTTCCCACTAACTTTGTAGTGTTGGAAATGGAGGAGCACAAGAGTGCAACTCTCATTCTAAGAAGACCTTTCTTAGCAATTGGACGAACTCTCATTGACGTCCAAAAAGGAGAAGTGACCCTGAGAGTCAATGAGGATGAGTTTAAGTTGAATGTTGTCAAAGCTATGCAACATCCAGACACTTCAAGAGATTGCATGAGCATTGATATTATTGACTCCCTGGTGGAGGAGATCAATATGAGTGAGAGTCTCGAATCAGAGCTAGAAAATATCTTTAAAGATGTTCAGCCTGACTTGGAAGAATAAGAGAAAACAGAAGAACCTCTGATAACTCCTCATAAGGAGGAAAAGCCTCCTAAACTTGAGCTCAAACCACTACCACCATCCCTGAAATATGCATTTCTGGGAGAAGATGACACTTTTCCAGTGATCATAAGCTCTGCTTTAGATCCACAAGAAGAGGAAGCACTAATTCAGGTGCCAAGGACACACAAGACAGCTCTTGGGTGGTCCATAAGTGATCTTAAAGGCATTAGCCCAGCCAGATGCATACATAATATCCTATTGGAGGATGATGCCAAGCCAGTGGTTCAACCACAGAGGCGGCTGAATCCAGCCATGAAGGAGGTGATGCAAAAAGAGGTCACTAAATTACTAGAGACTGGGATCATTTATCCTATTTCTGATAGCCCCTGGGTGAGCCCTGTCCAAGTTATCCCTAAGAAGGGAGGCATGACAGTGGTGCATAATGAAAAGCATGAACTGCTTCCTACAAGAATAGTTACAGGGTGGCGCATGTGTATTGACTACAGAAGGCTCAATACAGCCACTAGAAAGGATCATTTTTCTTTTACCATTCATTGACCAAATGTTAGAGAGATTAGCTGGTCATGATTACTATTGCTTTTTGGATGGCTATTTGATAAACCTCATTTGTAGGGTTTATCTTGTATTGATTTTAGGAGATTTTAATACCTTTTACCCATATTTATTCAATGAATTAGCATGATTTTGTGATTGTCTCCTTATTTGTGCTTAGATGTGAAAACATGCTTTTTAGGCCTTTAACTTGATGATTTTAATCTCCCTTTGATTCCACTAGATGCCTTGATGTGTTTGTTAGTGATTTCAGATTGAAAAGACTAGGAATGGATCAAAGGAGTGAAGAGGAACGCATGCAAAGTGGAGAAATAATGAAAAGTCAAAGAGTTGAACTCGCCCAAGGACGCGCGTGCACACAAGGCGTTTACGCGCGCCTTGCGAATCACAGCACGCGTACGCGTCGGTGTTGGTTTATGATTTTTTTAATGAAAACGTGGCCAGCAAATTCAGAAGGGTTGTGGGGCCCAATCCCAACCAACTTTGGCGCCAAAGATGCTATTTAAAGCCAAGGATTGAAGAGCAAAGGGACTTTTTAGGGACTTTTGATCATTTTTTACAGATTAGGATTAGTTTAGAGTTAGTTTCTAAAGAGAGAAGTGAGCTTCTCTCTATGATTAGGATTAGGATTCGGTTTAGTTCTTAGATCTAGATTTAGATTCATGCTTTCTTCTACTTTTGATTCTCAATTCCTTGTTGTTACATTCATTCTTCTTCTATTCTTTTGTTGTAATTTCCATTATGTTGTTTCTATGCTTTGTTGTAGATCTACTATTGTTCCTTCTATTTTCTTTCAATTCAATTCAAGGTAATTCATAATAATTGTGTTTCTTTTGATTGTTGTTGTTAATTCCTTTCAATAATTATTGTTAGATTCTATTCTTGTTGTCAATTTGCTTTGCTTTTCTCTTGTACCTTCCAAGTGTTTGATGAAATGCTTGGTTAGGTTTTAGTGTAGGTTTTGTTCCTCTTGGCCTAGGTAGAGTAATTAGTGACTCTTGAGTTATTTAATTTCTTTGTTGATTGATAATTAGAAGTTGCTAATTGATTTGAATGCCTCTAAAGCTAGTCTTTCCTTTTGGAGTTGATTAGGACTTGAGGAATCAAATTGATTCATCCATTTGACTTTCCTCCATGGTTAGAGGTTAATTAAGTAGGAGCAATGGACAATTTGTTGTCACAATTGAGGAGGATAACTAGGATAGGACTTCTAATTCTCATATCTTGCCAAGAGCTTTGTTAGTTGTTAGTTTATTTTCTTTGCCACTTATATTTCTTGTCTAAAATCTTAAAAACCCGAAATACCTCATAACCAATAACAAGACACTTTATTGTAATTCCCAGGGAGAACGACCTGAGGTTCAATACTTCGGTTTATAAATTTAGGGGTTTGTACTAGTGACAAACACATTTTTATATGAAAAGATTATTGTTGGTTTAGAGACTATACTTTACAATGAGAATCTATTTGTGAAATTCTAAACCGTCAAAAATCTAATCATCAAAATGGCGCCGTTTCCGGGGAATCGCAATGGTGTTATGTTATTGGTTATTGTATATATGTGAATATTGTGAATAGCTTGATTTTTGGATTGTTTGTTAGTTTTTGCTAGCTTTAGGATTTTGTTTCATTATTTCTTATTAGCTTTTATTTCTTATTTTCTCTTTTCACTATGAATTCTCACTTTGGCTATGAGTTTGGTTCTAACTATGTTGTAGGAAATGAGAGCTTCAATGAGGATATGTATCAAGGATGGGATAACCAAAGGTGGGAGGAGCCATATGCATATGATCAATCCTCATGGAAATAACCTCTACCAATGCACTATGAAGAAGAGCCATTTTGTGATGCATATCAATCTAATGGCTATGGTGAATCTCCTTGTGACTTTCAAGAACCACCACCATATGCCTATGAGCCATATCCTCAACATAACCCTCAACCATACTCACAAGCCCCTTCTTACCAACCACCTTCATATGACTCTAATCCATATCCACCATACCAACCACCTTTTGAGCCATATGAACCACATATAGAACCATCACCCTTCCAATATCAACCCTTCCAAGAGCCACCTTCTCCATATTATGACCAAGATGAGCCACCTCCAATGTGTGAAAACTTTCAACCACAAGATGAATTCTACCTTACACCACAACCCTCCATGGAAGAATATCCATGTCCATCTTTCAAGGAAGCAATGGATCAACTTCAAGCAACCGTCCGTGAAAAGTTAGATGCATGGGACTTATACCATATGTCCAAGGATGATTGTGGAGGAGCAACCGAAAAGGGAAGCATGAAGGGGATTGTAGAATCTCAACTTGAGAACAATAGATTAGAGTGTGTTGAGCAACAAATGGAACAAATGGAGTACATAGAACCACCACATCATTACTATGATGAGCCACCTTCCTACTAAGAACCCTTCCCTCAATTTGATGAGCCCTTCCACCCACCCCAATCTCTAATGGATTAAACCCTTACTGTTCTTGTTCAAAGGCAAGAAGAGATGAAAAGGAATGTGTAAAATTTCATGGCCACCTTGGATGCGGTAACAAATCAATTAGCCTCCCAATGCTTGAACACTCAAGGAACCCCCATGGCTACATGTGGAGAATCAAATGAAGAGCATAACATGAAGGAGCGATTGGTGGGAAATGAGGGAAGTTACATTGTATTGAAACAATTGGAGGAAGCTAGGATTATCAAAGAAAAGGAAGAGATGGTTGAAGACTTAGGAGATGTGGAACCTCCTTAGGAACCTAGAGTTGAAGAAGACCCCTCCAAGAAGATTGAAATTGATGTTGAGGAGGGATGTGCACAACCTCCAAGGCATATTCCATATAAAGACTTGGATGGGATAGAACAAGAATTGAGTTCCCATGGCAATGAAGAGCAAGCATCAAATTCTAGTGGTGGTAGATCCTTTGAACTTAAAGAATCTTCTCCCGAGAAAAGCTATGAATCAACTTAAAGTAGAACAGCAAAATCAAAATAGCATGCTCTGCAAACTGCTTAAGGAACAAGAAAAGCAAGGGCGTGAGCTACAGGAGCTAAAGCACCAAAAGCTCTCCCTTGAGGGACCCGACATCCCACAGATTGAAGGAGCATCCATCTCCCAAGATAAAGGTTATTGAGTCCTAATCTTAAACCTGTGGTAACTTCTATTATTAGAAACCTATCTTAAGAATTACATGAGTATTAGTAATTAGGGTCTTTACTTTTATTTTTATTTTTTATTATCTCCAAGTAAGCTATAATTTATTCTTCTCATCATCACTAAACATGAATAAAATAGTAGATTTTTTTAGAATAAGGAGGCAATTGTTTCAAGTTTTCAATAAGAAAAATTCTAATTATTTTTATGTGGTGGCAACACTTTTTGTCTTCTGAATGAATGCTTGAATAATGCATATTTTTTATAGTGAAGTTTATGAGTGTTAAAATTGTTGGCTCTTGAAAGAATGATGAAAAGAAAGATAAATGTTATTGATAATCTAAAAAATCATAAAATTGATTCTTGAAGCAAGAAAAAGCAGTGAAAAATACAAAGCTTGCAAAAAGAAAAAAAAAAGAAAAAGCAAGCAGAAAAAGCCAATAGCCCATTAAACCAAAAGGCATGGGTAAAAAAAGGATCCAAGGCTTTGAGCATTAATGGATAGGATGGCCCAAAGGAATAAAATCCTGGCCTAAACGGCTAAATCAAGCTATCCCTAACCATGTGCTTGTGTCATGAAGGTCCAAGTGAAATGCTTGAGACTGAGTGGTTAAAGTCATGATCCAAAGCAAAAAAGTGTGCCTAAGAATTCTAGGCACCTTTAACTGGGGACTCTAGCAAAGCTGAGCCACAATCTGAAAGGTTCACCCAGTTATGTTTCTGTGGCATTTATGTATCTTGTAGTATTACTGGAAAACAAGATGCTTGGAGTCACAGCCAAGACTCATAAAGTAGCTGTGTTCAAGAATCAACATATTAAACTAGGAGAATCAATAACACTATCTGAATTCTGAGTTCCTATGGATGCCAATCATTCTGAGCTTCAAAGGATAAATTGAGATGCCAAAACTATTCAGGAGCAAAAAGCTACTAGTCCCACTCATCTAATTAGAATATGAGCTTCACTTAAAACTCTGAGATGTATTACCTCTTCATCTTCTTTTTATCCTATTTATTTATCTAGTTGCTTGAGGACAAGCAACAGTTTAATTTTGGTGTTGTGATGAGCGGATATTTTATACGCTTTTTTGTGGTATTTTCATGTAGTTTTTAGTATGCTTTAGTTACTTTTTAGTATATTTTTATTAGTTTTTATGAAAAAATCACATTTCTGGAATTTACTATGAGTTTGTGTGTTTTTATATGATTTCAAGTATTTTCTGGCTGAAATTGAGAGAACTGAGCAAAAATCTGATTCAGAGGCTGAAAAAGGACTGCAGATGCTGTTGGATTCTGACCCTCCTGCACGCGAAATGGAATTTCTGGAGCTACAGAAGCCTAATTGGCGCGCTCTCAAATGCGTTGTAAAGTAGACATCTTGGAATTTCCAGCAATGTATAATAGTCCAAACTTTGCCCGAGATTTGATAGCGCAAACTGGCGTTTTTAACGCCAACTTTCTACCCTTTTCTGGCGTTAAATGCCAGAACTAGCATAAAAGCTGGAGTTAAATGCCCAAACTGGCACCAAAACTGGCGTTTAACACCAGGAATAACCTATGCACGTGAAAGCTTCAATGCTCAGTCCAAACACACACCAAGTGGGCCCCGAAAGTGGATTTCTGCACTATCTATCTTAGTTTACGCATTTTCTGTAAACCTAGGTTACTACTTTAGTATAAAAACTACCTTTAGAGATTCATTTTGTACCTCATGACATTTTACATCTGAATTTGTATCTTCTACGGCATGAGTCTCTAAACCCCATGGTTGGGGGTGAGGAGCTGGTGCACGAAATTGCAATCACACTTTTGCAATCCGCACAACTAACCAGCAAGTGCACTGGGTCGTCCAAGTAATACGTTATGTGAGTAAGGGTCGAATCCCACGGAGATTGTTGTCTTGAAGCAAGCTATGGTTATCTTATTAATCTTAGTCAGGATGCCAATAAGGTTATTTGAATTTAATTGTAAAAAGTGAAAGTGTTTGGAATAAGTAATTGTTACTCAATAATGGAGAATATGTTGGAGTTTTGGAGATGCTTTGTCTTCTGAATTTCTGTAACATAATGCTTCCTCACTTTCATAAATGCAAGGCTCCTTCCATGGCAAGCTGTATGTAGGGTGTCACCATTGTCAATGGTTACTTCCCATCCTCTCAATGAAAATGGTCCAAATGCTCTGTCACAGCACGGCTAATCATCTGTTGGTTCTTGATCATGTCAGAATAGGATCCATTGATCCTTTTGCGTCTGTCACTACGCCCAACAATCGCAAGTTTGAAGCTTGTCACAGCCATTCAATCCTTGAATCCTACTCGGAATACCACAGACAAGGTTTAGACTTTCCGGATCCTCATGAATGCCGCCATCAATTCTAGCTTATACCACGAAGATTCTGATTAAGGAATCTAAGAGATACTCATTCAATCTAATGTAGAATGGAGGTGGTTGTCAGGCACATGTTCATGGATTGAGGAAGGTGATGAGTGTCACGGATCATCACCTTCTTCATAGTGAAGCGCGAATGAACATCTTAGATAGGAACAAGCATGTTTGAATGGAAAGCAGAAATAATTTCATTAATTCATCGAGACGTTGCAGAGCTCCTCACCCCCAACAATGGAGTTTAGAGACTCATGCCATCAAAGAGTATGAAATTCAGATCTAAAAATGTCATCAGTTCCAAAAATGAGTCTCTAAAAGTTGTTTAAATACTAAACTAATAACCTAGGTTTACAGAAAATGAGTAAACTAAGATAATTGGTGCAGAAATCCACTTTTGGGGCCCACTTGGTGCGTGCTGGGGCTGAGACTTAAGCTTCTCACGTGCGTGGGCTGTTTCTGGAGTTGAACGTCAGGTTGTAACCTGTTTCTGGCATTGAACTCCAACTTGCAACCTGTTTCTGGCGCTGAACGCCAGACTGCAACATGGAACTGGCATTGAACGCCATTTTACATCATCTATCTTCGCGCAAAGTATGGACTATTATATATTGCTGGAAAGCCCTGGATGTCTACTTTCCAGACCAATTGTGATCGCACCAATTGGACTTCTGTAGCTCCACAAAATCCATTCCGAGTGCAGGGAGGTCAGAATCCAACAACATCAGCAGTCAGCCTAAATCAGATTTTTGCTCAGCTCCCTCAATTTCAGCCAGAAAATACCTAAAATTACAGAAAAATACACAAACTCATAGTAGAGTCTAGAAATATGAATTTTGCCTAAAAATAAATAAAATTATACTAAAAATAACTAAAACATACTAAAATCTACAGGAAATTACCCCCAAAAAGCGTATAAAATATCCGCTCATCACAACAGCAAACTTAAACTGTTGCTTGTCCCCAAGCAACTAGATAAATAAAATAGGATAAAAAGAAATTAAGAAGCAATAATATCTCAGATTTTTAAGTGAAGCTCAGATTCTAATTAGATGAGTGGGGCTAGTAGCTTTTTGCTTCTGAACAGTTTTGGCAGCTCACTTTATCCTTTAAAATTCAGAATGATTGGCATCCATAGGAACTCAGAATTCAGATAGTATTATTGATTCTCCTAGTTTAGTATGTTGATTCTTGAACACAGCTACTTTATGAGTCTTGGCCGTGGCCCTAAGCACTTTGTTTTCCAGTATTACCACCGGATTGTGACTTAGCTTTACTAGAGTCCCCAATTAGAGGTGTCCAGAGTTCTTAAGCACACTCTTTTGCTTTGGATCACGACTTTAACCATTTATTCTCAAGCCTTTCACTTGGACCTGCATGCCACAAACACATGGTTAGGGACAGCTTGATTTAGCCGCTTAGGCTTGGATTTATTTCCTTGGGCCCTCCTATCCATTGATGCTCAAAGCCTTGGATCATTTTCACCCTTGCCTTTTGGTTTAAAGGTCTATTGGATTTTTCGACCTATTTTGCTTTTCTTTTTTTTTTCGCAAGCTTATTTTTCACTGCTTTTTCTTGCTTCAAGAATCAGTTTCATGATTTTTCAGATTATCAATAACATTTCTCTTGTTCATCATTCTTTCAGGAGCAAACAATTTTAACATTCATAAAATTCAATATAAAAAATATGCACTGTTCAAGCATTCATTCAGAAGACAAAAAGTATTGCCACCACATATAAATAATTAGAATTTTCCTTATTAAGAACTCGAAAAAATTAAATTGCCTCTTTATTCTAAAAATCTACTATTTTATTCATGTTTGATGATGATGAGAAAATTAAATTATAACTTAATTGGAAATAAAGTCAAAATAGAGATACTAATTACTACTACTAATATGTAGCTTCTAAGGTAAATTCATAATAAGAATAGTTATCACAGAGTTAAGGCAAAGATTAGGACTCAACAACCTTTATTTTGGGAAGTGGGTGTTCCTCTAGTCTGTGGGGTGCTTGATCCTTCAAGAGATAGTTTCTGACGCTTCAGTTCCTTCAAGTCACATCCTTGCTCTTCCTGTTCCCTTAGGTGCCATGATCTTGATGAGTTTTAGCTCAGTGATAATGGCAAATCACACCAAACTTAGAGGTATGCTTGTCCTCAAGCAAAAGAAAGGATAGGAGAGGAATAGAGGGAGAGGCAATTTCGAAATCCAAAAGATATGATGAGTTGAAAAAGATTTGAAAAAGAGTTGGATTGGATTGGAAAAAGATTTGTGTTTATGGATTAAGATACATTTGATATTTTTGAAAAAGGGATTTTAGAAATTAGGATTAAAATTTTTGGAATTAAAGGATGAGAGTTTGTAACATGTTTATGCAAGAAATCATGATTTGAAACGTAAAAAAATTTAAAAAATTGTGAAGTAAAAACAAATTTACCTCCTCCCCACTATCCTGGCGTTAAACGCCCAAACGCTGCATGTTTTGGGCGTTTAACGCCCATGTGCAGCTTCTCCTGGGCGTTCAATGCCCAGCTGTTGCTTCTTTCTGGCGTTGAATGCCAGGAACTCCTTTGTCACTAGGCGTTTTTCTGAATGCCCAGGACGCTGTAAATCTGGCGTTGAACGCTGGTGCACGAAATTGTGATCATCAATGGTGCCATTAACATGGTACGCACAATTGTAATCTCAACTCTTTATCACAACTTCGCACAACTAACCAGGAAGTGCACTGGGT
>NC_029780.3:51994171-51994464 GCF_000817695.3 Arachis duranensis | reverse complement strand
AATAAAGATAGAGATACTTATGCAATTCATTGGTGAGAATTTCAGATAAGCGTATGGAGATGCTTTGTCCCTTCCGTCTCTTTGCTTTCCTATTGTCTTCATCCAATCCTTCTTACTCCTTTCCATGGCAAGCTGTATGTAGGGTTTCACCATTGTCAGTGGCTACCTCCCATCCTCTCAGTGAAAATGTTCAATGCGCTCTGTCACATCACGGCTATTCAGCTGTCAGTTCTCGATCATGACAGAATAGAATCCAGTGATTCTTTTGCGTCTGTCACTAACGCCCCACAATC
>NC_029780.3:51993670-51994092 GCF_000817695.3 Arachis duranensis | reverse complement strand
AATACCACAGACAAGGTTTAGACCTTCCGGATTCTCTTGAATGCCGCCATCAATTCTAGCTTATACCACGAATATTCCGATTAAGGAATCTAAGAGATAAACATTCAAGCCTTGTTTGCTTGTAGAAAGGGAGTGGTTGTTGATGATTAGATTTTTGACGGCTTAGAATTTCACAAATAAATTCTCGTTGCAAGTATAGTTTCTAAACCAATCACTAATCCTTTAATATAAAAAGTTGTTTGTCAGTAAAACAAACCCCTAAAATTTATAAACTGAAGTATTCAAACCTCGGGTCGTCTTCTTAAGGAATTGCAGGGAAGTGTTCTTATTATTGGTTATGATTTGTGTAAATTGGGGTTTTGGGGATGAGAAATAAGAAGAGTAAATTGTAGAGAAAATAGAATAATAACAATAAAAACTCA
>NC_029780.3:51991737-51992901 GCF_000817695.3 Arachis duranensis | reverse complement strand
TGGGGTTTATCAACCTCCCCACACTTAAACCTTAGCATGTCCTCATGCTAAAACCAAGAGAGAAACAAAGGGTATCAACATTTATTCAATGTAAATAAACTATATGCAACCTAAACTATATGCAATTATCTAAATGGATGCAACTAAATGCAAAATGGTTTTACCTACTTGGTTAAAAATAAATCATTCCTCCAAGTCATACATGCACAAGTAGGGCCAAGATCATATAACGATTCGTGAGTCCTACCAATTGAAGTATAAACATGAAGTTCACATAGACTTGCAAGAAGAACGCTCGTGAAAGCCGGAAATCAAGGAATTGAGCATCGAACCCTCACCAGAAGTGTTTGCACTCTAGTCGCTCGGTGTTTGGGGTTGATTCACTCAATTCTCCCCTAATCATTCTTTCCAAGATTTGTTTTTCATCTAACAATCAACAATTATTCAATGCACGCATACAATTATCATGAGGTCTTTTCTTTAGGTTGTAATGGGGCTAGGATTAAGGCAGGATGCATATTTGGTCAAGTGAGCTTGAAGTTTGAATCCTTGATAGGCTTAGACTTCCCACCTAACCTATGACATCCTATACAATTAAGTTCTAACCTAACTATCCATTCTTCACTTTTCCACATACTCATGCATTCTCTTTTCATTTCACAACACATATGCATTGACTTTTATTTGAGCTTTACTTTGGGGCATTTTGTCCCCTTTTTTTATTTCTTTCTTTTTCTTCTTTTTCTTTCTTTTTCTATATTTTTTTCTTTTCCATGTTGTTTTTTTTTCTTTTTCTTTTCTTTTTCTCGTTTTTTTTATATACAAGAGCATCAATGCATAAGGTTTTACATTTGATCAATACATGAGTATGTACCCAATTCCCAATATTTACACTAATAATACAAAACTACCCTTTTATTCACCCAATGTCCCAAGGTTCCCACACTTGAATGATACTTACACACACTAGCCTAAGCCAATCAAAGATCCAAATTAAGGACATTTATTGTTTTTTCGCTTTAAGGCTTGTAATGTGCTAAATTAAGAACAAAGTGGGTTAAGTGTAGGCTCAAATTGGCTAACAATGGATGATAAAAGGTAAGGCTTTTTGGGTAAGTAAGCTAAATGAAATGATGGCCTCAATCATATAAATGCATGAATACA
>NC_029780.3:51977141-51991584 GCF_000817695.3 Arachis duranensis | reverse complement strand
CAATTAGGCTCGAATCTCGCAAGCTTGTGTTCTTAGCTCAAAAACCATGTTCCAAAATACATTCTTTCAAGCAAGTTCAACAAAAAAATTTTCAAATTGGTAGGTTGCCCTAAAACGGTTTCTTGGGAAAGAAATCATCACCCTAACCAAGTAGTCCTAACAAAAAAAAAAAGAAGTGGTAAAAATATGTACAAGTTGTAACTAACATGCAACCTATCATGCAATGCAATAACTAATCTAACAAAGAAAACTAAGAATTGGTGTTGGACAAGGAAATTGTTACCCACGGAGATCGGTCAGACAACCTCCCCACACTTGAAGATCGCACCGTCCTCGATGCATGCAAAGAAGAGCAAGGTGGATGGGTTGCTATAATTGATGAGCTCCTTCAAAAGGTTGTGCGGATGACTTGTTTGTTGCCCCATTTAGAAACTTTTCCTTTTTCCCTCTCTGGTGGCCAACCTAAAAGGAAAGAAAAGGAAAGAAAATTAAGCCTATAACAAAGATATCAAGGCAATTAGAACATAGGCGGGGGCTAATGCCAAATAAGAGTATGATTCTATACTACATGGTAGCTACAACATGTAGAGGAGGAAACAATAAGAGAAAATGGCATATCAATGATACTTGATGCAAGAGTAAGGTCAAAGCATGAAGAGCATGATGAGCATCAAGTTCGAACAAGAGAGAGTGGGCCATGAAAGACAATATAAGGTCATATCAATGCACAAAGAACACAAGTGCATAAAAGATTGAGCATTGATTTGAAGAAAAACATCACCCAACAATATGAAACAAGTCAAGAGGCACCAAAGTAATGCAAGGAATCCTCAACAATTGAGTAGGAAGATGCAACACCATTATTAAAACGACTTAAAAAAATGAAAACATGCTACAAAAACTAAATGAAAATGGGAAGAGTAGAAGTATGCGAATGTGATAAGCAAAAGAAAATGGAAGGGGAGTAAAAAAACTCTTTTTTTTTTACCGACGCGTGTGCGTCATGCACGTTTACGCGTCAATGGGCAAATTGATTGAAGGTCGCGTACGCACCAGATGCGCGCACGCGTGCGTCGAGTTAGGCGAGAGGCATAATGTTGGCCCAGAAGTGGCACAACTCTCGGGTAAAAGTACCGCGGGTGCAGATTGTGCAATCGACGCGTGCGCGCACAGTGTGCGTGTGCGTTCATTGCGAACTTAAGATCTTGTGCGCGCACGCGTGCATATATTTGTGCCTTATGCCCAATGTTCGCACAATGCAGGCCTAACTCTCGGGTTTTTGGCTGAGGTAGAATTTTTGCATCCACGCGTACGCGTACAGTGCGCGTTTGCGTGGATGGTCGAAAAATGCTCAGGTGCGCGTACGCGTCATGTGCGCGCGCGCGTGGATGGTGTTCTGTTTTTCAAATTTTTTTTTCTAAGTTCTTGCACCAATCCAAGCCTTTCAATCCTCCAAACAGCTACCAAAACACCCTAAAACCTTATTTATCATATTATACTTCTAACTAAACTTAACAAACCAATAAAAACATGAAATTAAACTAATTCTACCAATATTTACAAAGAAAGAAAATGAAAAGATGTTACCATGGTGGGGTGTCTCCCACCTAGCACTTTTGTTTATTGTCCTTAAGTTGGACTTATGGTGAGCTCCTCTCAAGGTGGCTTGTCCTTGTACTCATCTTTGAACTCCCACCAATGCTTGGTTCTCCATTTGGCTTGATCCTCATGTATACCGGGATCCCATATCTTGTTTCTACACCCATCTTTAAGTTAATCATTATTAGTCCATGTGGGTGGCATGACCTTAGAATTCTCAAAGAAACTTCCAAACAACTTCCTAGACCCATGCAATTTGGTTCTACACCAACCATTGCTCTTGAATTTTGAGCTTACAACCGTCATGAGCTTATAATGATGTTTCCAACCACTACACAACTCTCTTATACTTTTAACTCCACAAAGAGCTCTAAGTTGACCATCATTTTCAATTAAACCATATTCAAGTGAGAAAGTAAAGCTTAGGGATAAGAGTTTTACCCACTTGGATGTTGTGTTGGATGGTGACTTGGGGAGGGAGACCTCCCCACACTTAGACAATGCAAGGTCTACTTCTTAGGCTCTTCTTTGGTTGTTTCCACCTCTTCGCAAGCTTCTTTAATTTCAACCTTTTCCCCTTTTTCACTTGGCTTGGTGTTGTCTTCAAGAGATTCGGTTTCTTGCCCGATGAGAGGTGATTCAAAATTGGATAGGAATTCATTGATGGACAAATCCATCTCTTGATCAACCTCTTCATAATCTTCAATTTCGATATACACCATGCCAACTTTTTCCTCTTGGTAGCTCTCTTTCGATTTACTCTCTTTCTCATTGCTCACCAAGGGTATGGGAGGTTGTGCACATTCTTTTATAATTTCAACTTCATGTCCAATGGGAGAGGATTCCGTTATAGAGAGAAATTCATCCATGATTGAATCCATCTCTTGATAAACCTCTTCCAAGTCTTCAACTATGACATGCCTTGGAGGTTGCGCACCCTCTTCAACATCAACATCAAGCTTCTTGGAAGAATGCTCCATGATGTTACATTCTCTTGGACTTTCAACATCTCCTAAATCTTCGACCACTTCTCCCTTTTCTTCAATAATCATGGCTTCCTCTAATTGCTCCAATACAAAATGGCATCCCTCATCCCCCACCGGAGTTTCCAATCTCTAATTCATGCTTTGCTATTCTTTAGGTTTTCCACATGTGGCTACGGGGGAAACTTGAGTAATCAAACATTGGTGGGCTAGAGCATGCACCACCTTGGTCAAATTGGTCACAAACTCAAATGTATCCCGTTTCATGGCTTCTTGCTCCTGAAGTAACAGAGTGAGAGAATCGTCTATTGGGGCTTGGGACGGTTGATTATTTTGGAGAGAGGATTCATGGTAAGAAGGTGGTTTCTCTTGATAAAATTGTGGAGATGGTGTGTATTGAGGTGGTTTTTGGGAGTAATCTTGATAGGGTTGTGGTGGTTCTAAAGGTTCTTGCTCATAATGGTCATAAGAATATGGCATGGATGATTGGTCATATGGTGCATATGGGTCATAGGAAGGTGCTTGATGTGGAGAGGCTTGTGAGTATGGTTGAGGTTTATGTTGAGGATATGGTTCATAGGCATATGGTGGTGGTTCTTGAAAGTCACAAGTAGATTCACCATAGCCATTGGATTGATATGCATCATAGAATGGCTCTTCTTCATAGTGCCTTGGTGGGGGTTGTTGCCATGAGGATTGATCATATGCATATGGCTCCTCCCACCTTTGATTGTCCCATCCTTGATACACATTTTCATTGAAGCCCTCATTTCCTACAACATAATTAGAACCAAACTCAAAACCAAAGTGAGAATTCATAGTGAGAGAACAAAATAAAACTAACAAAAATTAAGAAACAAACAAAAGATAAACCTATTCACAATATTCACATATGTACAATAACCAATAACATAACACCATTGCAACTCCCCGGTAACGGCGCCATTTTGATGATTGGATTTTTGACGGCTTAGAATTTCACAAATGAATTCTAGTTGCAAGTATAGTTTCTAAACCAATCACTAATCCTTTCACACAAAAAGTTGTTTGTCACTAAAACAAACCCGTAAAATTTATAAACCAAAGTATTCAAACCTCGGGTCGTTCTCCCTAGGAATTACAATAAAGCGTCTTATTGTAATGAAGTGTTTTGTTATTGGTTGTGAGTTATTTTTGGGGTTTTAATAAGAAACATGAAAGATAAATGGCAAGAAAGTAAACTAAGGCCTAAAAAGGTCTTGGCAAGGGTTGGTGGTCAAGGATCTCTATCCTAATCACTAACCACAATATGAGAATTGGCAAGGATTAATCTAATTAAATCATCCTCTAACTAGTAGTAAAGGAAAGTCAAATGAGCTATATCAATCCTAGTCCATAAGTCCTAACTCTCCACTAATTCAATTAGTGAGAACTAGAGTCAATGGATCCCAATCATCAATTACTTGGACATTAGTAACTCAAGAGTTCCTAAGTTGCCTTTCCAAATAGTAACTCAAGAGTTCCTAAGTTACCTTTCCAAGCCAAGAGCATAAAACTCTACTCTAAAATCCAACCAAGCATTTCATCAAACACTTGGAAGGCATAAAAGGAAAGCATAGTAAATTGATAACAAGAATAGAATCTAACAACAATTATTGAAATGAATTAACAACAACAATCAAAAGAAACACATTTATTATGAATTACCTTGATTGAATTGAAAGAGAGTAGAAGAAACAAAAGTAGATTTACAACAAAACACAAGAACAACATAAAGGAAATTCCAACAAAAGAATGGAAGGAGAATGAATGTAACAACAAGGAATTGACAAGATAGAAGTAGAAAAAGATGTATTAAAATCTAGATCTAAGAACTAAACCTAATCCTAATCCTAATCCTAGAGAGAAATGAGAGCTTCTCTCTCTAGAAACTACTTCTAAAACTAAACTATGACTAATGGTAACTAACATGTGAATGTTGTGAAGTATATTGATTCCCCCTTCAATCCTTGGCTTAAATAGCATCAGAAATGAGTTGGATTGGGCCCACAAGGCTCTAGAATTTGTTGGCCACGTATTGCTTTAAGTGGATCATATGGCAGCAACAACACGTGCGCGTACAGTGCGTGTACGCATCACCATGCGTGTAGCAAATATGGCAAATCTTATATCGTTTCGAAGCCCTGGATGTTAGCTTTCCAACCCAACTAGAACCGCATTATTTGGACCTCTGTAGCTCAAGTTATCGTCGATTAAGTGCAAAGAGGTTGGCTTGACAGCTTTTGCGATTCCTTCATTTCTTCATGAGTTCTCCATTTCTACATGATTTTCCTTCATTCCCTTGGTCCAATCCTTGCCCCCTAAATCTGAAATCACTTAGCAAACATATCAAGGTATCTAATGGAATCAAGGAGAATTAGATTTAGCTATTTTAAGTCCTAAAAAGCATGTTTTCACTCTTAAGCATAATTAAAGGAGAAGTTATAAAACCATGCTAATTCATTGGATAAATGTGAGAAAAGGTCTACAAAATACTCTAAATTCAATACAAGATAAATCGTCAAATTGGGGTTTATCAACCGATTTTGATGATTGGATTTTTGACGGTATAGAATTTCACAAATGAATTCTCGTTGCAAGTATAGTTTCCAAACCAGTCAAAAATCCTTTCATACAAAAGATTGTTTGTCACAAGTAACAAATCCCTAATTTTATAAACCGAAGTATTCAAACCTCAGGTCGTTCTCCCTAGGAATTACAATAAAGTGCCTTGTTATTGGTTAGAAATGTGTTTTGGGGTTTTGGATAAGAAGCATGAAAAGTAAATGGCAATGAAAATAAACTAACAACTATAAAAGGTTCTTGGCAAGGTATGAAAATTAGAAGTCCTATCCTAGTTATCTTTCTCAATTGTGATGAGAATTGGTCATTGCTACCACTTAGTTAACCCTTACTAAATAAAGGAAAGTCAAGTGGATGAATTGACTTGAGCTACAAGTCCTAGCCAAATCCCAAGGAAAGACTAGCTTTAGTGCACTCCAAACCAATTAGCAATCTCTCCAATTACCAATCAACAAAGGAATTAGATAACTCAAGAGTCACTAATTACTCTACCTAGGCCAAGAGGAACAAAATCTATACTATATCTAGAAGAGGCATTTCAACAAACACATAAAAGGCAATAAAAGTAAACAACATAAATTGCAAGAATTAAAGAGAGATGTAACTACAAAGGCAAGAGATCAACAATAGAAAAGCAAAGAAGAACAATTATTATGAATTACCTCTTATTGAATTGAAAGAAAATGAAAGGAACAATAGTAGATCTAAAACAAAGTATAAGAACAACATAAAGGAAATTACAATAAAAGAATGGAAGAAGAATGAATGTAACAACAAGGAATTGAGAAGATAGAAGTAGAAGAAGATGAACTAAAATCTAGATCTAAGAACTAAACCTAATCCTAATCCTAATCCTAAAGAGAAGTGAGAGCTTCTCTCTCTAGAAACTACTTCTAAAACTAAACTATGACTAATGATTAAAAGTATGTTGATTCCCCTTCAATCCTTGGCTTAAATAGCATCAGAAATGAGTTGGATTGGGCCCACAAGGCTTCTAAAATCGCTGGCCACGAGTTGCATTAAGTGGATCATGTGCCACCATCAGCGCGTCCGCGTACTGTGCGCATGCGCGCCCCTATGCGTGATGCCACTATAGCAAATCTTATATAGTTTCGAAGCCCCGGATGTTAGCTTTCCAATCCAACTGGAACCGCATCATTTGGACCTTTATAGCTCAAGTTATGGTCAATTAAGTGCGAAGAGGTCAGGCTTGACAACTTTTTGGTTCCATCATTTCTTCATGAGTTCTCCAACTTTACATGCTTTTTCTTCATTCCCTTAATCCAATATTTTCCTCCTAAATCTGAAATCACTTAACAAACATATCAAGGCATCTAATAGAATCAAGGTGAATTAAATTTATCTATTTTGAGTCCTAAAAAGCATGTTTTCACTCTTAAGCACAATTAAAGGAGAATATACAAAACCATGCTATTTCATTGAATAAATGTGGGTAAAAGGTTATAAAATCCCATAAATCAAGCACAAGATAAACCTTACAAATGGGGTTTATCAGTTGTCAGGCAGGCGTTCATAAGTGAGAATGATGATGAGCGTCACATAATCATCACATTCATCATGTTCTTGGGTGCGAATGAATATCTTAGAACCAGAATAAGCTGAATTGAATAGAAGAACAATAGTAATTGCATTAATACTCGAGGTACAGCAGAGCTCCACACCTTAATCTATGGTGTGTAGAAACTCCACCATTGAAAATACATAAGAACAAGGTCTAGGCATGGCTGAGAGGCCAGCCACCAATAATCTAAGAACTAGACGTCCAAAGATGATCTAAGGATCTAAAGTGATCAAAAGATGAAAATACAATAGCAAAAGGTCCTACTTATAGAGAACTAGTAGCTTAGGATTTACAAATATGAGTAAATGAGATAAAAATCCACTTTCGGGCCCACTTAGTGTGTGCTTGGGCTGAGCATTGAAGCATTTTCGTGTAGAGACTCTTCTTGGAGTTAAACGCCAGCTTTTGTGCCAGTTTGGGCATTTAACTCCCATTCTTGTGCCAGTTCCGGCGTTTTACGCCAGAATTCTTGAGCTGACTTTGAACGCCTGTTTGGGCCATCAAATCTCGGGCAAAATATGGACTATTATACATTTCTTGAAAGCCCAGGATGTCTAATTTCCAACTAAGTTGAGAGCTCGCCAATTAGGCTTTTGTAGCTCCAGAAAATCCACTTCGAGTGCAGGGAGGTCAGAATCCAATAGCATCTGCAGTCCTTTTCAGCCTCTGAATCAGATTTTTGCTCAGGTCCCTCAATTTCAGCCAGAAAATACCTGAAATCACAGAAAAACACACAAACTCATAGTAAAGCCCAGAAAAGTAAATTTTAACTAAAAACTAATAAAAATATAATAAAAACTAACTAAAACATACTAAAAACATACTAAAAATAATGCCAAAAAGCGTACAAATTATCCGCTCATCACAACACCAAACTTAAATTTTTGCTTGTCCCCAAGCAACTGAAGATCAAATAAGATAAAAAGAAGAGAATATGCAATGAATTCTAAAAATATCTATGAAGATCAGTATTAATTAGATGAGCGGGACTTTTAGCTTTTTGCCTCTGAACAGTTTTGGCATCTCACTTTATCCTTTGAAATTCAGAATGATTGGCTTCTCTAGGAACTCAGAATCCAGATAGTGTTATTGATTCTCCTAGTTAAGTATGATGATTCTTGAACATAGCTACTTTATGAGTCTTGGTTGTGGCCCAAACCACTCTGTCTTCCAGTATTACCACCGGATACATACATGCCACAGACACATAACTGGGTGAAACTTTTCAGATTGTGACTCAGCTTTGCTAAAGTCTCCAATTTGAGGTGTCCAGGGT
Source organism: Arachis duranensis (assembly GCF_000817695.3). Lineage (NCBI taxonomy): Eukaryota > Viridiplantae > Streptophyta > Magnoliopsida > Fabales > Fabaceae > Arachis > Arachis duranensis. The sequence continues at coordinate 51,983,543 of NC_029780.3, read as the reverse complement.
TCTTTAGCACACTCTTTTTGCCTTGGATCACAACTTTATTATTTCTTTTTCTTTTCCCCTTTTTTTCGTTTTTTTTTTTGAATTCACTGCTTTTTCTTGCTTCAAGAATCATTTTTATAGTTTTCCAGATCCTCAGTAACATGTCTCCTTTTTCATCATTCTTTCAAGAGCCAACATTCATGAACAACAAATTCAAAAGACATATGCACTGTTCAAGCATACATTCAGAAGTCAAAGTATTGCCACCACATCAAAATAATTAATCTATTATAAAATTCAAAATTCATGCAATTCTTCTCTTTCCCAATTAAGAACATTTTTCATTTAAGAAAGGTGATAGATTCATAGGACATTCATAACTTTAAGGCATAGACACTAAGACACTAATGATCATGTAATAAGACACAAACATAGATAAACATAAGCATAAAAAATCGAAAAACAGAAAAATAAAGAACAAGGAGATTAAAGAACGGGTCCACCTTAGTGATGGCGGCTTATTCTTCCTCTTGAAGATCTTATGGAGTGCTTGAGCTCGTCAATGTCTCTTCCTTGCCCTTTGTTGCTCCTCTCTCATGGCTCTTTGATCTTCTCTAATTTTATGGAGGAGAATGAAATGTTCTTGGTGCTCCACCCTTAGTTGTCCCATTGGAACTCAATTCTCCTAGGGAGGTGTTGATTTGCTCCCAATAGTTTTGTGGAGGAAAGTGCATCCCTCGAGGCATCTCAGGGATTTCATGATGAGTGGGATCTCTTGTTTGCTCCATCCTCTTCTTAGTGATGGGCTTGTCCTCATCAATGAGGATGTCTCCCTCTATGTTAACTCCAACTGAATTACAGAGGTGGCAAATGAGATAAGGGAAGGCTAACCTTGCCAAGGTAGAGGACTTGTCTGCCACCTTATAAAGTTCTTGGGATATATCCTCATGAACTTCTGTTTCTTCTCCAATCATGATGCTATGAATCATGATGGCCCGGTCTATAGTAACTTCGGACCGGTTGCTAGTGGGAATGATTGAGCGTTGTATAAACTCCAACCATCCTCTAGCCACGGGCTTGAGGTCATGCCTTCTCAGTTGAACCGGCTTCCCTCTTGAATCTCTCTTCCATTGAGCGCCCTCTTCACAAATGTCTATGAGGACTTGGTCCAACCTTTGATCAAAGTTGACCCTTCTAGTGTAGGGGTGTTCAACTCCTTGCATCATGGGCAAGTTGAATGCCAACCTTACATTTTTCGGACTGAAATCTAAGTATTTCCCCCGAACCATTGTAAGCCAATTCTTTGGTCCGGGTTCACACTTTGATCATGGTTCTTGGTGATCCATGCATTGGCATAAAACTCTTGAACCATTAGGATTCCGACTTGTTGAATGGGGTTGGTAAGAACTTCCCGACCTCTTCTTCGGATCTCATGTCGGATCTCCAGATATTCACTCTTTTTGAGTTTGAAAGGGACCTCGGGGATCACCTTCTTCATGGCCACAACTTCATAGAAGTGGTCATGATGCACCCTTGAGATGAATCTCTCCATCTCCCATGACTCGGAGGTGGAAGCTTTTGCCTTCCCTTTCCTCTTTCTAGAGGTTTCTCCAGCCTTAGATGCCATAAATGGTTATGGAAAAACAAAAAGCAATGCTTTTACCATACCAAACTTAGAAGGTTTCCTCATCCTCGAGCAAAAGAAGAAAGAAGAGAGTAGAAGAAGAAGAATTAAAGGAGATGGAGGTGGCTTTGTGGTTCAGCCAAGGGGGAGAAGTAGTGTTTTGGTTGTGTGAAAATGAAGAAGTGAAGATGGGTTTATATAGTTTTTGGAGAGAGGGGTAGGGTTCGGTCATATGAGGGTGGGTTGGGAGGGAAAGTGGTTTGAATTTGAATGGTGAGGTAGGTGAGGTTTTATGAAGGACGGATGTGAGTGGTGAGGAGAATAGTGGGATTTGATAGGTGAAGGGTTTTTGGGGAAGAGGTGTTGAGGTGATTGGTGAATGGGTGAAGAAGAGAGAGAGTGGTGGGGTAGGTGGGGATCCTGTGGGGTCCACAGATCCTGAGGTGTCAAGGAAAATTCATCCCTGCACCAAGTGGCGAGCAAAATTGCTCTTTATGCCAATTATGGCGTTAAACACCGGGCTGGTGCCCATTTCTGGCGTTTAACGCTAGCTTCTTGCCCCTTCTTGGCGTTTAACGCTAGTCTGGCGCCCCTTTCTGGCGTTAAACGCCCATAATGGTGCCAGACTGGGCGTTAAACGCCCATTTGCTGCCCTTACTGGCGTTTAAGCGCCAGCAAGATTCTCCTCCAGGGTGTGCTATTTTTCTTTCTGTTTTTCATTCTGTTTTGCTTTTTCAATTGATTTTGTGACTTCCCATGATCATCAACCTATATAAAATAACAAAGGAAACTAGATAAATATAACATTGGGTTGCCTTCCAACAAGCGCGTCTTTAATGTCAGTAGCTTGACAGTGGGCTCTCATGGAGCCTCACAGATACTCAGAGCAATGTTGGAACCTCCCAACACCAAACTTAGAGTTTGACCATGGGGGTTCAACACCAAACTTAGAAGTTGGTTGTGGCCTCCTAACACCAAACTTAGAGTTTGACTGTGGGGACTCTGTTTGACTCTGTTTTGAGAGAAGCTCTTCATGCTTCCTCTCCATGGTTACAGAGGGATATCCTTGAGCCTTAAACACAAAGGATTTTTCATTCACTTGAATGATCAATTCTCAACATCAATCACAGCCTTTGCTGTGGCTAGGAAGGGTCTGCCAAGGATGATGGATTCATCCATGCACTTCCCAGTCTCTAGGACTATGAAGTCAGCAGGGATGTAATGGTCTTCAACTTTTACCAGAACATCCTCTACAAATCCATAAGCTTGTTTTCTTGAATTATCTGCCATCTTTAGTAATCTCTGCCTAGTCAAGTTATCTAGTTCTTTGGTGAGCAAAGGGGGTTCGTCCTCCCAAGTTTCATTACCAAATAACTTGTCATTTAGCTTCATGATTGCTCCAAGGTATTTAGCAACTTGCTCTTCAGTGACATACTCATCCTCTTCAGAGGAAGAATACTCATCAAAGCTTATGAATGGCAGAAGTAAATTCAATGGGATCTCTATGGTCTCAGTGTGAGCCTTAGATTCCCATGGTTCCTCATTAGGGAACTCATTGGAGGCCAGTGGATGTCCATTGAGGTCTTCCTCAGTGGCGCTCACTGCCTCTTTCTCCTCTCCAAGTTCGGCCATGTTGATGGCCTTACACTCTCCTTTTGGATTCTCATCTGTATTGCTTGGAAGAGTACTAGGAGGGAGTTCAGTAACTTTCTTACTCAGCTGACCCACTTGTGCCTCCAAGTTTCTAATGGAGGACCTTTTTCAGTCATGAAACTTTGAGTGGTTTTGATTAGATCAGAGACCATGGTTGCTAAGTCAGAGTGGCTCTGCTTAGAATTCTCTGTCTGTTGCTGAGAAGATGATGGAAAAGGCTTGCCATTGCTGAACCTGTTTCTTCCACCATTATTGTTATTGAAACCTTGTTGAGGTCTCTGTTGATTCTTCCATGAGAGATTTAGATGATCTCTCCATGAAGGATTATAGGTGTTTCCATAGGGTTCTCCCATGTAATTCACCTCTTCCATTGAAGGGTTCTCATTATCATAAGCTTCTTCTTCAGATGAAGCATCCTTAGTACTGCCTGGTGCAGCTTGCATTCCAGACAGACTTTGAGAAATCATATTGACTTGCTGAGTCAATATTTTGTTCTGAGCCAATATAGCATTCAGAGTATCAATCTCAATAACTCCTTTCTTCTGATTCATCCCATTTTTCACAGGATTCCTTTCAGAAGTGTACATGAATTGGTTATTTGCAACCATTTCAATGAGTTCTTGAGCTTCTGCAGGCGTCTTCTTCAGATGAAGAGATCCTCCAGCAGAGCTATCCAATCCTCAGGGTCAACCCCATTGGTCTTGACAGTGTCACAGATTTGCAAGAATTCAGCTAAAAACTGATGAGGATCTTCCAATGGAAGTCCATGCAACTTGCAATTCTGTTGCATTAGAGAAACTAATTGAGGCTTAAGCTCAAAGTTGTTTGCTCCAATGGCAGGGATAGAGATGCTTCTCCCATAGAAGTCGGGAGTAGGTGCAGTAAAGTCACCCAGCACCTTCCTTGCATTGTTGGCATTGTTGTTGTTTTCGGCTGCCATGTCCTCTTCTTGTTTGAAGATTTCTGTTAGGTCCTCTACAGAGGGTAGTGCTTTAGCTTCTCTTAGCTTTCACTTCAAGGTCCTTTCAGGTTCAAGGTCAGCCTCAACAAGAATGCTTTTGTCTTTGCTCCTGCTCATATGAAAGAGAAAAGAACAAGAAAAATGGAATTCTCTATGTCACAGTATAGAGATTCCTTGAGGTGTCAGAGGAAAAGAAAAATAGAAGGAAGAGGTAGAAGAATTCGAACTTAGAAAGATAGAGTTCAAATTGCACATGTTAGTCCATGAATAGAAGGATGTGAGAAGAGAGGAAGAAATTTTCAAAAATTAAAGTGAATTAATTAAAAGAAATTTTGAAAAATGGTAATTGATTTTCAAAAACCAAGAGTGGGAAAGAAATTAAGTAATTTTTGAAAACGATTTTGAAATTTGAAATCAAAAAGATATGATTTGAAAACTATTTTGAAAAAGATGTGATTAAGAAGATATGATTGAAAAGTTATGGTTTTAAAAAGATATGATTGAGAAGATATGATTGAAAAACAATTTAAAAAGATTTGATTTTTAAAATCACTGACTTGGCTAACAAGAAAAGATATGATTCAAACATTAAACCTTTCTCAATAGAAAAGGCAACATACTTGAAATGTTGAATCAAATCATTAATTGTTAGCAAGTATTTTTGAAAATGGAAAGAAATTGATTTTGAAAATATATGATTGAAAAGATATGATTTGAAAAAGATTTGATTTTGAAAAATTTTGAAAACTTGAAAAAAAAATTTGCATTAAAAACAAAATCTTCCCTCTTGTGCCATCCTGGCGTTAAACGCCCAGAATGGTATACATTCTGGCATTTAACGCCCAAAATGCTACCCTTTTGGCCGTTAAATGCCCAGCTAGGTGCCCTGGCTGGCGTTTAAACGCCAGTTTTCCTTCCTCACTGGGCGTTTTGAATGCCCAGCTTTTTCTGTGTAATTCCTCTGCTGTATGTTCTGAATCTTCAATTCTCTGCATTATTGACTTGAAAATACACAAATTAAATTTTTTTTTGGATTTTTAATGATGAGGAAAAATCAAAATGCAACTAAAATCAAATAAACAATGCATGCAAGACACCAAACTTAGAAGTTTGTATACTACTGACACTAACAAATTGAGAATGCATATGAGAAACAACAAAACACTCAAGACAAGAGAATTTAAAGATCAGAGCAATGAAATCATCAAGAACAACTTGAAGATCAATGAAGACACATGATTGAATTCAAAGAATGCATGCAATTAACACCAAACTTAAAATGAGACACTAGACTCAAACAATAAATATTTTTTTGGTTTTTATGATTTTGAAATTTTTTTGGTTTTTTTTTCAAAAATTATATGGATAAGAAAATAAGGAAATTCAAAATTTTTAATAAGAATTCCAGGAATCATGCAATGTTAGTCTAAAGCTTTAGTCTAAAGGAATTAGACTTGGCTAGCCAAGCTTCAGTAGGACATTGCATTCAAGAGCTAAATTGATGAAGATCAATCAGCTTTGGTGATGATAAGATCATCACCTTGAAACACTATAATTCATTCTTAAAAATTCTGAAGAAAAATACCTAATCTAAGCAACAAGATGAACCGTCAGTTGTACAAACTCAAACAATCCCTGGCAATGGCGCCAAAAACTTGGTGCACAAAATTGTGATCATCAATGGCGCCATCAACATGGTACGCACAATTGTAATCTCAACTCTTTATCACAACTTTGCACAACTAACTATCAAGTGCACTGGGTCGTCCAAGTAATAAACCTTACGCGAGTAAGGGTCGATCCCACGGAGATTGTTGGTATGAAGCAAGCTATGGTCATCTTGTAAATCTCAGTCAGGCAGATTCAAATGGTTATAGATGATTTATGAATAAAGCATAAAAGAAAGATAGAGATACTTATGCAATTCATTGGTGAGAATTTCAGATAAGCGTATGGAGATGCTTTGTCCCTTTCGTCTCTCTGCTTTCCTACTGTCTTCATCCAATCCTTCTTACTCCTTTCCATGGCAAGTTGTATGTAGGGTTTCACCGTTGTCAGTGGCTACCTCCCATCCTCTTAGTGAAAATGTTCAACGCGCTTTGTCACAGCACTGCTATTCAGCTGTTGGTTCTCGATCATGTCGGAATAGAATCTAGTGATTCTTTTGCGTCTGTCACTAACGCCC
>NC_029780.3:51955174-51976998 GCF_000817695.3 Arachis duranensis | reverse complement strand
ATAGTAATTGCATTAATACTCGAGGTACAGCAGAGCTCCACACCTTAATCTATAGTGTGTAGAAACTCCACCGTTGAAAATACATCAGAACAAGGTCTAGGCATGGCCGAGAGGCCAGCCCCCAATAATCTAAGAACTAGACGTCCAAAGATGATCTAAGGATCTAATGTGATCAAAAGATGAAAATACAATAGCAAAAGGTCCTACTTATAGAGAACTGGTAGCTTAGGGTTTACAAATATGAGTAAATGACATAAAAAATTCACTTCCGGGCCCACTTGGTGTGTGGTTGGGCTGAGCATTGAAGCATTTTCGTGTAGAGACTCCTCTTGGAGTTAAACGCCAGCTTTTGTGCCAGTTTGGGCGTTTAACTCCCATTCTTGTGCCAGTTCCGGCGTTTTATACCACAGACAAGGTTTAGACCTTCCAGATTCTCTTGAATGCTGCCATCAATTCTAGCTTATACCACGAAGATTCCGATTAAGGAATCCAAGAGATAAACATTCAAGCCTTGTTTGCTTGTAGAACGGGAGTGGTTGTCAGGCACGCGTTCATAAGTGAGAATGATGATGAGCGTCACATAATCATCACATTGATCAAGTTCTTGAGTGCGAATGAATATCTTGGAATAAGAACAAGCTGAATTGAATAGAAGAACAATAGTAATTGCATTAATACTCGAGGTACAGCAGAGCTCCACACCTTAATCTATGGTGTGTAGAAACTCCACCGTTGAAAATACATAAGAACAAGGTCTAGGCATGGCCGAGAGGCCAGCCCCCAATAATCTAAGAACTAGACGTCCAAAGATGATCTAAGGATCTAAAATGATCAAAAGATGATCCTCAGATCTAAAGTGATCAAAAGATGAAAATAGAATAGCAAAAGGTCCTACTTATAGAGAACTAGTAGCTTAGGGTTTACAAATATGAGTAAATGACATAAAAATCCACTTCCGGGCCCACTTGGTATGTGCTTGGGCTGAGATTGAAGCATTTTCGTGTAGAGACTCTTCTTGGAGTTAAACGCCAGCTTTTGTGCCAGTTTGGGCGTTTAACTCCCATTCTTGTGCCAGTTCTGGTGTTTTATGCCAGAATTCTTGAGCTGACTTGGAACGCCTGTTTGGGCCATCAAATCTCAGGCAAAGTATGGACTATTATACATTGCTGGAAAGCCTAGGATGTCTTCTTTCTAACGCAGTTGAGAGCGCGCCAATTGGGCTTCTGTAGCTCCAGAAAATCCACTTCGAGTGTAGGGAGGTTAGAATCCAACAGCATCTGCAGTCCTTTTCAGCCTCTGAATCAGATTTTTGCTCAGGTCCCTCAATTTCAGCCAGAAAATACCTGAAATCACAGAAAAACATACAAACTCATAGTAAAGTCCAGAAAAGTGAATTTTAACTAAAAACTAATAAAAATATAATAAAAACTAACTAAAACATACTAAAAACATACTAAAAACATGCCAAAAAGCGTACAAATTATCCGCTCATCAAACGCCTAGAAGGTGCTTCTTTCTGGCGTTCAATGCCCAGAAGATGCTTCTTTCTGGCATTGGACGCCCAAAATAGCTCTTACTGGTGTTTTCGCACCAGTGAACTTTTTGCTGTTTTTATCCTTTGAATCCTTCTATAACTCTGTGAACTCAAGCAATTGCTATTTTACCTTGTAGATAATTGACATATACCTGTAAAAATCAATTAATTAACAAATAAACTTTGTAAATGGCTGGGTTACCTCCCAACAAGTGCTTCTTTATTGTCTTTAGCTGGACTATTACTGAGCTTTAGTCAAGTCTCAGTTTTGAGCATTCTTGCTCAAAATTGCCTTCAAGATAATGTTTGACTCTCTGTCCATTAACAATGAACTTTTTGTTGGAATCATTATCCTGAAGCTCTACGTATCCATATGGTCACACTTGTAATCACATATGGTCCTCTCCACCGGGATTTCAATTTCCCAGGGAATAATCTGAGCCTAACATTAAATAGCAGAAATTTCTGCCCTGGCTCAAAGACTCTGGATGACAGTTTCTTATCATGCCATCTTTTTGCTTTCGCCTTGTAAATTTTTGCATTTTCAAAAGCATTGAGTCTGAATTCCTCTAGCTCATTTAACTGGAGCAAATGTTTTTCTCCAGCTAACTTGGCATCAAGGTTTAAGAACCTGGTTGCCTAGTAGGCCTTATGTTCCAGTTCCACTGGCAAGTGACAGGCTTTTTCATACACAAGCTGGTATGGAGAAGTTCCTATGGGAGTCTTGAATGCTGTTCTGTATGCCCACAGAGCATCATCCAAGCTTCTTGCCCAATCCCTTCTACGGTTAATTACAGTCTGTTCCAGGATTCTTTTAAGTTCTCTGTTAGAGACTTTAGCTTGCCCATTTGTCTGTGGATGATATGGAGTGGCTACCCTGTGGCTAACTCCATAACGAACCAAAGCAGAGTAAAGCTGTTTATTACAGAAATAAGTGCCCCCATCACTGATCAATACTCTAGGGGTACCAAATCTGCTGAAGATGTGTTTTTGGAGGAATTTTAGCACTGTCTTAGAGTCATTAGTGGGTGTTGCAATAGCTTCCACCCATTTGAATACATAATCCACTGCCACCAGAATATAAGTGTTTGAGTATGATGGTGGGAAAGGCCCCATGAAGTCAATACCCCATACATCAAACAACTCAATCTCCAAGATCCCTTGTTGAGGCATGGCATAACTATGAGGCAGATTGCCAGATCTTTGGCAATTGTCACAGTTAAGTTCAAACACTCGGGAGTCTTTATAGAGAGTAGGCCACTAGAAGCAGCATTGGAGGACTCTTGTGGCTGTTCGCTCACTTCCAAAATGTCCTCCATACTGTGATCCATGGCAGTGCCAGAGGATCTTCTGTGCTTCTTCTTTAGGCACACATCTACGGATTACTCCATCTGCACATCTCTTGAAGAAGTATGGTTTATCCCAAAGATAGTACTTTGCATCTGTGATCAATTTCTTTGATTGCTGCCTACTGTACTCTTTGGGTATGAACCTCACTGCCTTGTAGTTTGCAATGTCTGCAAACCATGGCACTTCCTGCATGGCAAAGAGTTGCTCATCCAAAAAGTTTTTCAGAGATCTCAGTAAGAGGGAGGGACGCCCCTTCTACTGGTTCTATTCGGGACAGGTGATCTGCTACTTGGTTCTCTGTCCCTTTTCTGTCTCCTATTTCTATGTCAAACTCTTGCAGAAGCAACACCCATCTGATGAGTCTGGATTTTAAATCCTGCTTTGTGAGTAGATATTTAAGAGCAGCATGGTCAATGTACACAATCACTTTTGATCCTACTAAATAGGATCTAAACTTGTCAATTGCATAAACCACTGTAAGTAGCTCTTTTTCTGTGGTTGTGTAGTTCTTCTGTGCATCATTTAGAACACGACTGGCATAATAAATGACGTGTAAAAGCTTGTCATGCCTTTGTCTTAACACTGCACCAATGGCATGGTCATTGGCATCACACATTAATTCAAAAGGTAATGTCCAGTCTGGTGCAGAGATGACTGGTGTTGTGACCAGCTTAGCTTTCAAGAGTCTCAAACGCCTGCAGACACTCCTTATCAAAGATAAATGGCGTGTCAGCAGCTAGCAGATTACTTAGAGGTTTAGCGATTTTTGAAAAATCCCTTATAAACCTCCTATAAAATCCTGCATGCCCCAGAAAGCTTCTGATTGCCTTAACATGGCTGGTGGTGGTAATTTTTCAATTACCTCTACCTTAGCTTGATCCACTTCTATTCCCTTGTTCAAAATTTTGTGTCCAAGGACAATTCCTTCAGTCACCATAAAGTGACATTTCTCCCAGTTTAAATCCAGGTTAGTCTCTTGGCACCTCTTTAGAACAAGTGCTAGATGGTCAAGACAGGAGCTGAATGAGTCTCCAAATACTAAAAAGTCATCCATGAAGACTTCCAGAATTTTTTCCACCATATCAGAGAGAATTGAGAGCATGCACCTTTGAAAGGTTGCAGGTGCATTGCATAGACCAAATGGCATCCTTCTGTATGCAAATACTCCAGATGGACATGTGAATGCTATTTTATCTTGATCCTGGGGATCTACTGCAATTTGATTATAACCTGAATATCCATCCAGGAAGCAGTAGTATTCATGACCTACTAGTCATTCTAGCATCTCGTCTATGAATGGTAAAGGAAAATGATCTTTTCTGGTAGCTGTTTTGAGCCTTCTGTAATCGATACACATACGCCACCCTGTAACTGTTCTTGTAGGAACCAGTTCATTTTTTTTATTATGAACCACTGTCATGCCACCCTTCTTAGGGACGACTTGGACAGGGCTTACCCAGGGGCTATCAGAAATAGGATAAATAATCCCAGCCTCTAGTAATTTAGTGACCTCCTTCCGCACCACCTCCTTCATGGCTGGATTCAGCCGCCTTTGTGGTTGAACCACTGGTTTAGCGTCACCCTCCAATAAGATCTTATGCATGCATCTGGCTGGGCTAATGCCCTTAAGATCACTGATGGACCACCCAAGAGCTGTCTTGTGTGTCTTTAGAACTTGAATTAGTGCTTCTTCTTCCTGTGGCTCTAAGGTAGAGCTTATGATTACAGGAAAGGTATCACCTTCTCCCAGAAATGCATATTTCAGGGATGGTGGTAATGATTTGAGCTCGAGTTTAGGAGGTTTCTCCTCTTCTTGAGGGATTTTCAGAGGTTCTATTATTCTCTCTTATTCCTCCAGATCAGGCTGAACATCTTTAAAGATGTCCTCCAGTTCTGATTCGAGACTCTCAGTCATATTGATCTCTTTTACCATAGAGTCAATAATATAAATGCTCATGCAGTCATTTGGAGTGTCTGGATGCTGCATAGCTTTGACAACATTCAACTTGAACTCATCTTCATTGACTCTCAGGGTTACTTCCCCTTTTTGGACGTCAATAAGGGTTTGGCCAGTTGCTAGGAAAGGTCTTCCTAGAATGAGAGTTGCACTCTTGTGCTCCTCTATTTCCAGCACCACAAAGTCAGTAGGAAAGGAAAATGGCCCAACCTTGACAATCATGTCTTCAATCACGCCTGATGGGTACTTAATGGAGCCATCAGCAAGTTGGAGACATATCCGGGTTGGTTTGACTTCTTTAGTCAAACCAAGCTTTTTGATAGTAGATTCAGGTATTAGGTTGATACTTGCCCCAAGATCACATAGAGCTTGCTTGGTACAAGTACCCTCTAATGTGCATGGTATCATAAAGCTTCCGGAATCTTTGAGCTTCTCAGGTAAGCTTTCCAGAATGACTGCACTGCATTCTTCAGTGAGGTAAACTTTTTCAGTTTCCCTCCTATCCTTCTTATGACTTAAGATCTCTTTCATGAACTTAGCATAAGAGGGTATTTGCTCAAGTGCCTCTGCAAACGGAATCTTTATTTTAAGAGTCCTGAGATAGTCTGTAAAGCGGCCAAATTGCTTATCCTGTTCCGCTTGGCAGAGTTTTTGAGGATAAGGCATTTTGGCTTTGTATTCCTCAACCCTAGTTACTGCAGGTTTATTGCCTATAGATGTGGGTTGAGAAGCCTTTTTAGATGGGTTATTATCAATACTTGTATGTGTCTGATCCCCCACTGGCATTTGAATGCCAGGGGTGGAAGCTGGAGTGGCGTTAGACACCAACTCCTTACTTGTTTCTGGCGTCTGAACGCCAGAACTGTGCTTCCTTTGGGTGTTCAACGCCAAATCCTTGCTTGTTTCTGGCGTTGAACGCCAGGACTGAGCATGGTTTGGGCATTTAACGGCAGCTTTCCATCCATTCTCTGGCGTTTGAGCGCCAGAATTATTCCTCTCAGGGCTCTTACTGTCCTCAGAGGGATTTTGGTTATTTTGCTCATTTCTTGGCTTCCTGCTATCTTGAAGTGAGGTATTTAATGTTTTCCCACTTCTTAATTGAACTGCTTGGCACTCTTTTGTTATTTGTTTTGATAACTGCTGTTCTGTTTGCTTCAACTATACTTCCATATTCATATTAGCCATTCTTGTTTCTTGTAGTATTTCCTTGAATTTGGCTAGATGTTTTGTTAGAAAATCCAGTTGCTGATTGAATTCTGGAGTTGAACGCCAGGTTGTAAGATGTTTCTGGCATTGAACTCCAACTTGCAACCTGTTTCTGGCGCTGAACGCCAGACTACAACATGGAACTGGTGTTGAACACCCTTTTACGTCATCTATCTTCGCGCAAAATATAGACTATTATATATTGCTGGAAAGCCCTGAATGTCTACTTTCCATCCCAATTGAGAGCGCGCCAATTGGACTCCTGTAGCTCCAAAAAATCCATTCCGAGTGCAGGGAGGTCAGAATCCAACAGCATCAGCAGTCCTTTTTCAGCCTAAATCATATTTTTGCTCAGCTCCCTCAATTTCAGCCAGAAAATATCTAAAATTACAGAAAAACACACAAACTCATAGTAGAGTCCAGAAATATGAATTTTGCCTAAAAATAAATAAAATTATACTAAAAACTAAATAAAACATACTAAAATCTACATGAAATTACCCCCAAAAAGCGTATAAAATATCCGCTCATCAGGAGCTTTGCTTTGTCTCGATGGACTAATGCAATTATTTCTGTTTTCTATTCAATCACGCTTGTTTCTATTCTAAGATATTCATTCGCACTTCAACATGATGAATGTGATGATCCGCGACACTCATCCCTATTCTCAACTTATGAACGTGTGCCTAACAACCACGTCCATTCTACCTTAGATTGAGTGTGTATCTCTTGGGTTCCTAGTTCATGAGTTTGATTGCCTCTCTTGACAATAGAGCATTCAAATCTGTGAAACCAGAGTCTTCGTGGTATAAGCTAGAACCAATTGGCAGCACTCTTAAGATCCAGAAAGTCTACACCTTGTCTATGGTATTCCGAGTAGGATCTGGAAAGGGGTGACTATGACGAGCTTCAAAGTCACAAATGTTTGGGTGCCGTGATAGTGTGCAAAAGGATAAATAGATCCTATTCCAGTACGAGTGAGAACCGACAGATGATTAGCCATACGTAACCCCTAGTTGGACCATTTTCACTGAGAGAACAGATGGTAGCCATTGACAACGGTGATCCACCAACATACAGCTTGCCATGGAAGGAATCTTGCGTGCGTGAAGAAGACAACAGTAGGAAAGCAGAGATTCAGAAGACAGAGCATCTCCAAAACCTTAACCTATTCCTCATTACTGAATCACAAGTACTTTTTATTTCATGTTATTTATTCTTCATAAACAAAAATCATTTTTTTCATTAATCTCCTAACTAAGAGTTACAAGATAACCATAGCTTGCTTCAAGCCGGCAATCTCTGTGGGATTGACCCTTACTCACGTAAGGTATTACTTGGATGACCCAATGCATTTGCTGGTTAGTGGCACCGGAGTTGTGAAATGCGTAAATCACAATTCTATGCAGCAGTATGCGTGGGCGACGTGTACGCGTGATGGAGCCACGTGCTGTACGTATCAAAAATTTCTGGGGGCGATTTTTGTGCTATTTTTGGCCCAATTTCAAGCCCAAAAACACATATTAGAGGCTGGGAGTGGAGCAGAATCAAGGATACACTTCTCATTCACAGAATATTAGGTTATAGATGTAGTTTTTCTAGAGAGAGAAAGGCTCTCTCCTCTCTCTAGGTTTTTGGTCTTAGTTTTATTCCTTTCCAATTTCTGATTCTATCTTATTTCAATTTAGTTTCTCTTCTACTTTTAATTGCTCTAGTATTCTAGTTTATTTACTTCCCTTATTGATTACTTTATGTTGACAATTTAGTTTATGAGTTCTCATGCTAGATTTGATTTCCCTTTTTATGCAATTTGAGGTATTTCATGTTTATTGCTTCTTCCTTTATTTGTTGTCATTGATTTTGTAATTATTGGTTTAAATTTAATATTCTCCTTTTACTTTTATATGCTTTTATTTTATGCCTTCCAAGTGTTTGATAAAATGCTTGGAAGGATGTTAGAGTAGATTTGTCTCATCTTGGCTTTGGTTGAGTAACTGGAGACTTTTGAGTTATCAAACTCCTTTGTTGATTGATAATTGGAAGTTGCTAATTGAATTGCATGTCACTAAAGCTAGTCTTTCCCTTTGGATTTGACTAGGACTTATGAATCCAATTTGATTATCTTCACTTGACTTTTCTTCATAGTTAGAGGTTAACTAAGTGGAGCAATGAACAATTGTTGTCACAATAGATGATGATAATGAGGATAGGACTTCTAGTTCTCATACCTTGCCAAGAGCTTTTCTAGTTGTTAGTTTACTTCTTTTGCAATTTACATTTCTTGTTTCTTAATTCAAAACCCTAAATATATACATGTCTATAACCAATAGTAAGAACACCTCCCTGCAATTCCTTTGAGAGACGACCCGAGGTTTGAATACTTCAGTTATTATTTTTAGGTGTTTGTTACTTGTGACAACCAAATTTTTGTATGAGAGGATTCTTTGATTGGTTTAGAAACTATACTTGCAACGAGAATTTATCGTGAAATTCTATACCATCAAAAATCCGATCATCAATCTGCCTCCTCCTCAAAATGATCAAAAGTGTCAGGATCCGGGGGTATGACGGCTCCCAGTGATGCCAACATCTGAAACACACGCTGAAAGTGTCGCTCGATGCGCCGAAAGTGTCGCTCATGGTATGACGGTCACTCTGATCCATGTGCCCGATAAGATACTGAACTAGTTTGTAGGTCGGCTGAGGTGCTGATGATGGCAGTGGTAGTGGCTGATTGGCCGCTGCGGATGGTGCAGTGGGTCTAGCTACTGCTGATGAAGATGATGATCCAGATGCTGCTGCTGAAGAAGGTGGTGGCCTAGATGCAACTGCTGCTGAGCGGGCTCTGGATCTATGCGAGGCTGGTCTATCGTCCACCCAAGTCCCCCACAGAATCACTTTCTCCTTTTTGTGGATCGGGGGTGGCGACTCATCATCCTGATGCAGGGTGCGCTAGCCCGCTGACACATTTCTGTGACCAAAGAAGGAAATGGGAGTGTGCCACAGATATGTGCTCGCCACATATACTTCCTGATCAGGTGGGAAAAATACTTCTGGTGCCCCTCCATAATGCACCTGATCAGAGCGAGCATGCCCACCAGAATCTTTGAGAAGTGCATGGTAGGCATGACATAATGAGCAAAGATCTGCTGCCATGTCCTCGCCTCCCAAGTCAGATAGTCGAACATCATCCCCTTGGGCTTCATTTTGTTGGCGTCCATCTCCCAAGGGGCGTCCGGGGTGGCAACTATACTCCTCAGCGCATCATAGTCATATGTCATATAGTGTATCTCCACCTCAGCCTGCATAAAAGCATCTGTATCACTGGTCTTAGGCTGACAGTGGAGTGCATCCTCAATGCCAGTTTCTGTAATCAGGATCTGTCCGCCACTTAGGTGAATCGAATCAACGGTCGGTGAAAAGAAATTGCAGTAAAATTCCTGAACCCATGACTGATTCACTCTAACTAGCACCCTATCCGTGAAGGACAAGCCCAACGCATCAAGTCGAAGCTCAATGGACTGCCTGAGATACGAAAGAATGTCGAGCTTTTTCTCCAGATTTAGCTTCTGCCCCTAAAAATTGGGAAGCGGCGCTCACAATACAGGTTTGGAAACTTGTCTGCGTCGGTAGGGGGCAGTAATTGATCTGCTTTCTCCTTGTCTGAAAGTGGATTCTTGGCATAATTAGAGAAAGGAGAAGCAGTGGAAGATTGGGATTTCTTCATTTTTTGATATGTAACCTTCGCTTTCCCTCTGTCAGTCATCCTGGAGAAAATAGAAATCACAGGATATAAACAATTAAGCCAAGTAGAAGGGTATAAAGTAAAGAATTATGCAACAGACAGAAAATAGACAAGAGGATTGACATATTCATGAAGTGAGGCAAAGAAGAAAACTTTTGGAATGCAAGAAACTAGATATCAAACACCAAATAGGATACAAACCAAGAATTCAAGTAATGCTAGAAAAGTGCTTTTTTGTTAAGCCACACAATTATCATGCCTCAAAAGAATGTAAAAGAGTTAATCTGAAAACTAAAAAGATGAATTAGAGAGTTAACAAAGGTCAAATGTTAGAAAACTAGGTTAGATATTAGTGGCATGGCAAATATGGAACTTAACCAAGAGAAGCTCAAAAAGTATAAAGAACAAGCATACTCACATTCATGAGGATGATGCACGACATTGATGATGAAATATGGAATGCATAAAAGCGTAGAATGGAAAAACAAGTCATCAATGTTTATGGTCACTAAGCTTGTAAAAATTAGTGTTGAAATATTCAGAAGTGTACTTGGTGTAACTAAAAGAAAGTTGGAACAATTTTAATTGAAAAAGTCTACACCAGTGATGGAGAGCACCAATAATTACAGTGTGAAAACCTTAAACAAAAGGAATAGGTTTAAATCAAATGGCAAAATCATGGAAATAGGCTTCTTTGGTCAACTAAGGCGAAAATCGAACAGGACCACAAAGTCAGAAAGCATTTGACTTAACCATGGAATGTTAAAACACAAACAAGGTTCACACACAAGAAGGTTCACATTGCTTAGTTAGTCAAGGTACTATTTGACACAAAAATCTGACAAATAGTTCCTTGAATTAACCAATTTCAATGCACATCAACGGGAGTCAAAATAAAATGGGAATGCCAACCAAATTAACTAAGGAATTGCACTTGGCATAAATTGACTGAATTTTGAAACCCAAAAAGTGTCAAGTACACTCCCTAAGTTGCAAGTTAACAACAGATTGCTTTTCCAAAAATTTTGGCCGCATTTCGGCAGTAAATTGGACGTTCCTGGATAATAATCAGCAGCAAACTAACACATGAATCCAAGTTATATCAAACAAGTAAAACAATCAAGGATTTCATATGATTCAGGCAGCATCAAGCAAACCAAAACAGCTTAAATCACATGGCAGTACCTAGAAGTAATAAACAGCAATATGGAAAAGCACACAACACTAACATCATCACCATTCAGCAAGCAAGTAACATTCAGAAATTAAACAAAAACGGAGCACTTAACAGGCCTAGAATCCTCTAACCACAACCTAGCTACCTAATCACATGCAATTCTATCTAACCTAATCAAACAAAAATTAATCAACTACTGATATAAACTCGAAAAATGAACTAAAAGGATATGAAAAATAGAGTAGTACTAAAACAGAGGGAAGAACATGGGAAAACCTGGGAATAGTAGAAGACAGAAATGGAAAAGGAGAGAGATTGAGGATAGTGCTGACTAGAGATTGCGGCTACAAGTGGTGGGGCAGTGCTGACACAGTGGCTCGCAGTGGCACTGAGATGGTAGCGCAGAAAATGGCCAAACTCACTGACGTGCCGAGTAGAGAAGCAAGGCTTCTCTTCTGTTGAGGCGAGGTGAGAAAGAGACGATGTCGATTATGGGTGAAAGAGGTTTGCCGGCGGCAATGGAGGGGCACGGCGGTTCTGGTGGTTGCATAGCAAAAATGGTCGAGAGGGGTAGGGGGAGAAAAGGGGAGAAGAAAGAAAGAGAGAAAAGACGAGAAAGGAGGGAGAGATGCGGCCGGTTTGGTCGCCGGATTAGTGGTGGTTACGGTGGTTGCAGAGCTTGGGAAGGTGGCAATGGTGGTTTTGGAGGGGGAAGGTGTGAATCTGGAACGTTGTGGCTGAAACAATGGACGCGAATCGCTAGGGCTTGCGCATCCCTGGGTATTAGCAAATTCGAATCCACGCGTATGCGTAGGGCACGCGTACGCATGGATGGATAGAAAGATGATAGACGCATAAGCGCGATGCACGCGTATGCACATAGGGAGAGAGTGCGGATCGACGCGTACGCGTGATGTATGCATACGCGTGGAATGTGTAACGACCCAATTTTCAGTATGTCTAGATCATACCAGAAACTAAGCGCTACCAACTTGTCCTCCTAATTATTACCTATTATTTATTATATGAGCCTGAATCATTGTTAAACGCGTAGTTACTTTGAGGGGTCCTTTTTTTTAAGACGTTTGGATTAATAAACAGAATCATTCATAATCAATTCACAATTGATAACAGATAAAACAGTTATAAACAACCACACATAAATACGTCACAAGCAGTTGACAATATTCGGTGATCCAGCCTATAATAGAGTATAGACTTTTAGTTAGAACATGCTTAGATATAGCTAAATAATATCTCTATACATACATACAACATCCCAGGCCCTAACCTGTTCAAAAAGTCCCTAAGCTGGCGCCCAGGCTAGCCTAGACTCTATACTCACCTAGTCCCTTTAAAATACTAAAGCGAGGGAAAGTACGTTCTAAGTCTTCAAAACTCAAGTCAGGTGGAACGTCATTAAAAAGTAGAACATCATCTGCTACTCCTCTACACGATCAGACATTACCATATGACGTCTCTCTGGTACCTCATCAAGTAGCCACACAACAGGTGTCACGTACACAGGATTTAGGTTAAAGTTCACATACAAATGGGGTACATACATTGGCTAGTCTAATGTTATATACATATAAACAGGTAACAGAGTTCACTCTAGACTCAGAAGACTACCTAGAGCGGAATCCTCTTTGTAGAACGATAATCAGCAAACTACGGAAGGGTACTCTTGCTTCCATCTAAGGGGGAAGGGAGAGAGAAGGGGTAAGAACTGGGGAGTTCTTAGTAGGGCCGGGGTTATTAGTTACGTTCATTAATTCAGTGTTGTTTAGCAAATAAATAGCAGAATACCGAGAAGCAGTAAACAGAAGACAGATAAATAGAAAAAATAGAGAAAATAAATAGCATAACACAAACAGAAGAATACAAGAAAATAACACAAACACAGAGAATAGAATAGAATACAAACAAGGAAGCATACATTCATACAACAATCATAACAAAGAAAATGCACAACCAAGTATGATGCATGTCTAGCCCTTTCGCAGGTAATGAGCTCATTTGTCGGTTACATACCCGCTCCTGACGTTACCCAGCAACCTCTGTCTGGATAAGGCTTTCCTGTTGGTAATACCCACTGCAAGCAACCTTTGTCTTGCAGGGTATCCACTGCAAGCAACCTTTGTCTTACAGGGCGGCACTTATTAGTCGATATACGCCCAACACACTCACTGTAAGCAACCTCTGTCTTACAGGAGCAACAACATTCTCACTGTAAGCAACCTCTGTCTTACAGGAGCAACAACACACTCACTGTAAGCAACCTCTGTCTTACAGAAGCACACTGATCTCGATACCTCTGTAAGAAACCTCTGTCTTACAGCAAAGCATTATAGCAAGGTAACCCAGGAAAGCGTTCTCAGTGGTCGTACCACCATCTATCTGATTGCCTCTCTACAGCAGATTCTTACATAATCATTCTCATTATCATCATTCATTAACATTCTCATTATTCATCATCACTTTTGCATTCTCATGCAGTACCTCTTTCTTTCTCTGTTCAATCATACTATACAAACTTTATAGCTTTTACTTTTACAACATCTTAACTCAAACCATTTTTCTTTATCAGATTACTCTTTTTTCTTTGTCTTTCTACTCTGATCTGATTACTCTTTTCTCTGTATTTCTTTACTCTACTCTGGTTACTCTATTCTCTGTATTTCTTTACTTCTCTCTGCTTACTCTTCCTCTGTATCTATATTTACTCTTTTTCTCTTTATCTCTTTACTTTACTCTAGTTACTCTGTTTTCTGTGTTTATCTACTCTGATTTTTCTGTTTAACGTATGTATTTAAAGCTTATGTAAATTTTGGTATGAATTGTTAGCCTGTCCCAAGTATAAGTTCATTAAGTCTATACTGAAACAGTTTAACTTTTCACATAATACCTAACCCTAGTCACAACTCAAGAACTAACTATGTTGCCCTAGTTCGTTCACTAATCTTTGTCAGTTTTTCTGTTATTACTTATTAAAACTTTACAAACTTTTCTTTGGTTTTTATCTTTTCTTTAACTTTTTATCTTTCATTTATCTTTGCCTCACTATCATGTTATTACCACTCCCTAAGGGTTTTATGAAGTTAACTATGAGATTCTGCGCTTAAAGTTGTCTTTCTAAAGCTTTTACAAAAAACTGACCTGCATTATTTTATTATTTTTATTAAAATATTATTTTTAATTAAATATTATTATTTAATATTTTATTATTATTTATTATTTAATCATTAATTTTTCGAAAATTACCTTACTTTTACTGTTAACCTTTAAAATTCACTTTTTACCACCCGTAACTTTTAATATTTGTAATTTAACCAACCTAACTTTCAGAAATTACAAAATAACCCCTCAAACACCAAAATAATTACAAACTTGCCGTATTTAAGATCTAAAAGGTGTTCTTCATTGTTCTTCACCACGCTCAAAGTGTTCTTCATGTCCTTTGTAAATTTTTTAGACTCTTTCTTTGTTTTTACCCATTTTTTAGTCTTTTCAGCAACCGATTTTTACCATAATTCAAAATAAATTTCCAGCCACTAAAACCCCATCTTTTCCACATGATTTTAACACAAATTAAACCCTAATTTAAGGCCTAGGGTTTTGTTTTTCAGCAGCCATGAAGAACACAAATTCAAAGTTGAATATCGTCAAATTTCATCAAATTTTCACCAAACTTTCAACAAGAATCACCCACATAAACAATCAATTTCAAGCATAACCAAACCATACCATAATCACACAACTCAAACACAATCAATCAAGATTAATTTTACCAAACCCTACCTGGTTTTGCTGCTCCTAATTCGGTTAGACTTTCAGGTGGTCCTTAAGCACTTTTTCCTCCTAAATCACATCAAGAACAACTTTAAATCCAAAAACTCTCAACCGACCAAATCTCACTCAGCATATTAGGAAGGGATTTCTTACCATAGAGTTGCTGGAAATTAACGTTTCTTGGCCCTCAAGTCAAGTTAAGCATGATTCCTAAGGAAGAACATCAAGAAAACACATGTTTTGCATGGTTTTCCTTGAAAACCGAATTGAAGAGGAAGGGAGACAGACATATCACCTTATTTCCAACTTTGATATGTTATATGGTTATGTAGAGGAAGAAGAGAGGATCATTTTGGTGAAATCGGAATTTTGATTTGAGTTTTCATTCATAAGAAATCAAGCTTTGAAGATTAAGTGTTCATGAAAGTTTCTCTCTTTTCTCTCTTGTTATTTTTGGCCAAAATGAAGAAATGATACAGCCTTGGAGGTTTTGGGGGTGTAAGGTGAGTGGTGATTGGTTGGCTTGGAGGTGGATTAAAATAATATTAAAATATCTCTGGTGTATAACTACTAAAACTAGGTGTATCGAACACTTGTAAAAACATCTCTAAAAATTATTTTCTGAGCTACTAGCATAAATGACACTAGTAACATATTTATTATGAGAATAAAATATGTATAGTGAGGCCTTAGCATTGCTAAAGTCATCAGAGAGTGCTGGTGCTAAACTGCACCAGTAAACTGTGAACCCGGTTAAACCGATTTTTTGTTTTCAACTAAAATAGACCGAGTAACCTTATAATATCATTCAAGAAGCTTCTAATAGTAATATAATGATAATATTATCCTATTATCTCTATTCTCTTATGAATCGAGTCCGATTCATCAAACTGAGACTATTTATGAAAACTAGAATCAAAACTCCTAACCGATACGGTTTAAAAACTAGGTTCGTCGCAATTGCATTGTCGGGCTTATCTCCACTAAGGTCCTGGGTTAAAGATAATATAATGACAATAAGGATTGAGATGCTTAATGATATAGCAGAAGTTCTCCCCTTAATGATCTTTCAGAGAAATTCGTACTTTCATAAAAGATCTCGCGTACTCGAAAATCGGGGTTGTTACAGAATGAGAATTGTGCTAGAAGCACAATTCTGGCGCCAAGTTGGCCTGACTCTCGGGAAAAAGTATGGGTGCTACACTTGACACATCGACGCGTACGCGTCATGGACACTGCGCATAGGCGGGGAGTTTGTGGATCGACGCGACCGCGTGATGTACGCATACGTGTGGGTTAGAATTGTGCCAAAGGCACGAAATGGGCGCAAAATGGGCACAACTCTCTGTAAAGTGTATGGGACCTGCATCGACTCATCGACGCGTACGCGTGCCTTTTTCCCCTTCTCTCTTTTTTTCAGAAACACTAAAACAAAGCTGAAAATCCTCCTAAACTACCTACAACTCAAAACCAACCAAAATGCCAAATTAACAAAAATCTTTTTGGGTTTTAAAGAAATTTCAAACACAAAATAAACATGACATGCACCTCAAGCAACTAACAACCAAAGCATTATAATAAGACTATATGAAGAGGAAAACTACCTACAATGGGACCTCAAATCACTTATTAATCAAATTTACAAGAGAATGGAAAGAGTTTACCACGGTCGAATGTCTCCCACCTAGCACTTTTAGTTTACGTCCTTAAGTTGGACATTGGGACACTCTTTGTCATGGTGGCTTATGCTTGTATGCATCCTTGAATCTCCAAGGATGCTTGCTTCTCAAATGGTTGTCAGAATTTCCAACCGTCATCACCAAGCTTGGGTGAAGTTCTACCCAAGATATGAGCTCCCAAAATTGGTCTTCATGTTTTGATCCGGGATCCCATATCTTATTTTCACACCCATGTTCTAGTTGATCATCATGGTTCTTCCATCCGGGTGGTTAACACATAGAATTCTCCTTATAACACCGATTTCTCATTATAGACCCACACAAACTTGCATTCATCCAACCATGATGCCTACGCCTTGAAAGTTCAACCTTAATGAGCTCAATATCAAACTGCCAACCACTACACAATTCTCTCTTACTCTTAACTCCACTAAGAGCTCTAAGTTGCCCATCCGTTTCAATAAAACCATATTCAAGGGGAATAATGAAGCTTAGGGTTAAGAATTTTACCCACTTGAATGAAAGAATGGATGGTGACTTAGGAAGGGGAACTTCCCCACACTTAGACAATGCGAGGTCTACTCCTTTATGCTCTTCCTTAGTTTTTTCCACCTCTTGAAAACTTCCTTCAATTTCTCCTTGCTTGTTGACTTCTTCTAAATCCTCCTTATCATCAATCAAGTCAAACTTTAGAGGTTGCGTGAAGTCCACTTCAATGTCAACCTCATATTCATTGGAAGAGTTTTCACTAACTTCAACTTCATATTCCATGGGAGAGGATTCCATTTTGGACAAGAATTCATCAATGATCAAATCCATCTCTCGATCAACCTCTTTAAGGTCTCCAACCATGAGATGCTTTGGAGGTTGTACACCTTCCTCAACAACAATGTCAAGCTTCTTGGAGAGAGGTTCTTGAGAACCCATGGTGGTTTCGCATCTCCTAAGTCTTCAACCACTTCTTCCTCTTCTTCAACAATCATGGCTTCTTCCAATTGTTCTAATACAAAATCTAACTCCTCATTCTCCACCATATTTTCCAATCTCTCCTTCATACTATGCTCTTCTTTTGATCCTTCACATGTGGCAATGGAAGTACCTTGAGTGCATAGGTATCGCGAGGCCAAAGCGTGCACTATATTGGTTAATATAGTCACAGATTCTAGTGCATTCTTTTGCATAGCCTCTTGCTCTTGAAGTAGCAAAGTGAGAGAATTATCTATTATTGCTTGGGGTGGATAGGGGGGTTCATTATTTTGGAGAAAGGGATCATAATAGGAAGGTGGTTCTTCTTGGTAAATGTATGGAGATTATGTGAATTGAGGTAGTTCTTGGTAGTAATCATGATGGGATTGTAGTGGTTCCATAGGTTTTCGCTCATAGGGGTCACAAGGATGAGGTAAAGGTGGTTGGTTATATGATGGATAAGGTTCATAGGTAGGTAGTTGGTAAAAAGGGGCTTGTGAGTATGGTTGATGGTCAAGTTGAGGATGAGGTTTATAGGCATATGGCGGTGGTTGTTGATTGTCACAAAGAGGTTTTCCATAGCCATTAAATTGACATGTATTAGGATGGGGATTATACCTATAAGTAACCGGAGGTTGTTGTCAAGAGGAGTGATCAATTCCTTGAGGCTCCTCCCATCTTTGATTGTTCCATCCTTGATACATGTTGGGTAGTGACTGTCTAATACCAAACTTAGGTTTGATGTCTGGAAAAACTGTACGAGTTTCCACCAAGGGAGGAGGCTTCAGTATTGTACTCTGCATGCAAGTACCTCCTTTGTCAAGGGGTCTTAGACGTTTAAGGACCTTGAAAACCATGTAATCCTTATGTAACCTCGGCACCAATTCGCCTCTCTCAGCATCAATGAGATTTCGTCCATTAGATATAGACCTTTGCTTCAAAACCTCAGTAAAAGGAATATTGATTTGTTGCTTCTTAAAGACTTCCAAGAACTGTGAGAAGTGCTCGTTCTTAGTATCCTTTTAGGGCTTTTGAGGGTATGGTGCTTCAAGCTCTTGAGTAGGTGTCATAAAGGAGGCATGTAACCTCAGCCTTTTCTGGAGCTTCTTTCTCCTCTGATCCTTTAGCAGCTTCCATTTCTTCCTTTGGCAAGGATTCAGCATCCATTATGATGGCCTTGCACTCTACGCTTGGCGTAGGCACTGTGTCAGTCGGAAGAGTGAGAGGTCTCTTAAGTTTCTTGGGAAGGTTCCTCTGAATGATTGCATTGCAGTCCTTAGTAAGCACCATTATCTCTACTTCCTTCTAATCCCTCTTGTTATTTACTATTTCCTTCATGAACTTAGCATATGAAGGTATTTGTTCAAGAGCCTCTATAAAGGGAATTTTGATCTCTAGCTTCTTAAAATATTCTAGGAACTTGGAGAATTGCTTATCCTTTTCTTTCTACTGAAGTCTCTGAGGATATGGTAACCTAGCCTTGTACTCTAGGGCTTTAGATAGTGCAGGATTGGTGTCCATGATGAATAGAAAGGGATTGTCAGGATGTCTAGGGGGGATGTCCTCTGATTTGGCGTTTGTGTCCCCTCCCCTTTCTAGGCGTTGAATGCCCTTGTTGACCCCTGCTGGGCATTGAACGCCCATGCTGCACCGCTCTGGGCATTCAACGCCTTTGGTAGTGCCCTGGGTTGCTGTGTTTTCACTCTTTGGTGTTTCTTCTTTATCCCGCGCTCTATTTTTCTAAGGCTAGGTGTCCAGTATCCTTCCACTCCTCAATTAGATGGCTTGGCACTCTTCTCTGATCTGTCAGACAAATGTTGTTTATCCTGGTTCAACCGTGCTTCTATATTCTTGTTGGAGGCTCGGGTCTCCTGCAACACTTCTTGCAAACTTAGCAACTGTTGTGTGAAGGAGTGTAGCTGCTGGGTTAATGATTCATTTGTTTCGAAGGGTTAGATTCATTAGACACTGTCTTGACCTATCCTTTCATTGAAGTCTCACCAGATGAGTATAGATGCTGGTTGCTGGCAACTGCCTCAATGAGTTGTGGAGCTTCTTGAATTGTCTTTTTCATGTGTATTGAACCACAAACAGAATGATTTAGGGACATCTTAGCTATGTCTGTGAGTCCATAATAGAAAATATCCAGCCTGACCCAATCTGAAAACATTTCAATAGGGCATCTTCTGAGCATCATCTTGTACCTCTCCCAAGCATCGTAGAGGGACTCACTCTCTCCTTGTTTAAAGTTCTGAATGTCTATCCTCAACTTAGTAAGCTTCATTGGGGGAAGAACCTATTCAAGAACTTGTCAACAACCTTATCCCAAGTGTTCAAACTTCCCTTGGGCTGGTTGCGAAGCCAATTCTTTGTTTGGTCCCTTACAGCAAATGGGAAAAGCATCAGCTTGCAGACATCAGAATCTACTTCATTGGTATTTACAATATCACAAATCTGTAGAAAGTCAGAGATGAATTTATTAGGATCTTTCTGTGGGAGTCCATGACACTAGATATTTTGTTGCACTAGGAAGATCAACTCTGGGTTGAGCTTAAAATGATCTACTCCAATAGGAGGTATACTAATGCTGCTTCTAGATAAATCAATAGTGGGAGCTGTGTAAGATCCCAGGGTTCTTTTGGGTTGAGCATTCCCAATTGGATTCATGGTGATTTTGGTGTTCCTAAACTTGCAAGGGAAAAGTGGGAGTCTCTATGTCAAAGTCTAGAGAGTCCCAGTGAGAAATCCACAAAGAAACAAGAATAGTTTTTTTTTTAATAAAAATTCAAAAATAAATAAATAATAATAAAAAAATAGAAAAATAATAATTCAAAAATTAAAAAATTAAAAAGAAAAATTTAATTAAAGATTTTGAATTTCAAAATTAAAGAAGGAAAAACTAATAAAATACTAAACTTTTAAAATTTGAATTTAAAATAAAGATAGGATATAAAAATTTGAGAATCAAGGGAAAAAGATAAGATAAAGATCAAAGATCAATATAAGATATGCTTTGAAAAATTTTTAGAAAGAAAATTAATTAAAAAGAAAAAGAGAAGATATGAAATTTTTGAAATTTAAAAAGAAGAAGGAAATATTAAAAGACACTAGACTTTCAAATTGAACTAAGATAAAGCAAGATTTGAAAATAAAATAAAAGATTTGATTTTGAAAAATTTTTTAAAATTAAAAAGAAAGAGTCAATTAAAGATTTTAAAATTTAAATTTGGAAAGAAAAAGTAAAACAAGATAGGATAAGATTTTAAAAATTTAAGATAGAGGATTTGATTTTGAAAAATTTTGAAATTAAAAGAAGAAAGTCAAAGAAAGATTCTGAAATTTAAATTTTTAAGAAAGAAAGACTAATCGAATACTAATTTTTTTTAAATTGAATTAGAAAATAAAGTTAAGATAACAAAATTTTAAAAATCAAATAAAAAATAAGATAAAGATTTTAAAGATAGTAAAGATAAGCAAGAAAATTAAATTTAAGTAAAAAGATTACTACGGGACACCAAACTTTAAGATTTTAAAAAATAAATAAAGAGAAAATATCAAACCTAAAATTTTGAAATTAAAAATAAGATAACTAAAGTGAGAATTGAAAATCAAAAGATAAAAAAAATAAGGGAAAAAGACAAATAGGTCCCTGACTTTTCAAACTTTTGACAAATACATCCCTGACAAAATTTAAATACAAAAAAGTTCCTGACTTTAATAAACGGAGGACAATTTAGTCCTTCCGTCTATTTGCCTCTCATACACCTAACGGAACTGGCTGACGTGGCTGAAACGGTGTCCAGGTGTCCGTTACGGTGCCACGTTGGAAGGGGAAAAAAGATCGAAGGACAAATAAGTCCTTGACGTCATTTTACAAATAAAGTTCGAAGGACAAATAGGTCCTTGAGAATTTTTTTTTTCAAAATTAATAAACTCATTTCCTAAATTCTCTCATGTACCTCTCTCCATTCTATTTTAGATAACGAATGTTAAAATTAATTACTAATAAAAAATTAGACTTTTTCATATAAAAATAATAACTAAAAATCTTATAATTTAATTTTTTATCTACAGATATCTTGGTCTTCTTAGTCAGAAACTTTTGTCAACTTACGACTTTTTTGTAAAAGTAGTTTAATTTTATAAATCTTTTGTGTCATGCATAATTTATACCGTTAGAACAAAGTGAACTATAATTTTAAAAAAAAAATATTCTCGTAATGTTATTATGCATAAAAATACTAGTTCTAATATAATACACAAATGCACTAATGCACTAATGCTAACTTAATACATGAATGATGCACAAATGAACTAATGCTAACTTGATGCATAAATGATCTGATGCTAACTAATGCCACTGGTATGATGAAAATTGAACTAATGCAATTTAACAAATTCTAATATAATACACAACT